>NW_024347862.1:0-204457 GCF_902729225.1 Pteropus medius | reverse complement strand
AACCTCATGCGAGGACACAGTGAGAAAGAGGCCAAAACCAGCACCATGATCTTAGACTTCTCAGCCTTGAGAACTGTGAGAGATAAATTCCTGTTGTTTAAGGCACTCAGTCTGTAGTAATTCGTTATGGCAGTGGGAGCTGACTAATACAGTGGTGTAACTATAGGCAAGCCCTTCATCATTTAGACTCACTTTCCTTCTCTGTCAAGTGTGAATATTAAAAACCTGTCTCACTCCATCAATTTGTGTAATTTCATGAAAAATGAATATACAGTAGTGAAAATCATGAAGAAACTTAAATCTAAGGGGTGAAAGGAAGGTGATGCAACATATTGCCAAGCGCAAGTTTCTATGATCGTATGTGTGGAAACAGCATCAAGTGACCATGCAAGTCCAGTTCTGTTTAAGTCTCAGATTCTGTTTAAGTCCCAGAGCTTTGAGTTAGTCCTGTAGTCTCTTTGGGGCCTATTTCCCTGCTCACAAAATCGGCAATTGAACTCTAAATTCCTATAAATCTAATTGCTGAGAGAAAAGTAAATGAAATTACTTGAGTTCAGGGCAGTGGCTTCAATATTCATGCTTTTGGGACTGCCTGTTGAAGACTGAGCTCTAATATTATGGGAAGCGACAAAGAATGTAGAAAAATAGTTTAGGGGGGGTTTCGATCTAAAATTAGTTAGATCCTGAAAGAAGTTTATTCGCATTTTTGGGTCACTAAAGGATCATTAATAAGAGTTTATTGTCCAGTTAATCATTGATCTTAACTTTAAAATGTCGCCTTCTATTAAATGTCACTGACAGGCTCATACCTAGTCTTGCAATTCTCAAACAATACTTTTTCACCTTAAATATGCTCATGTCAGTTACCAAGTCATTTGAAGAGTACTGTATTTTCATTTTATCACCCTTTATGAATAGAAGTAAAAGTTCCTAAAATAACTGTTTCTTTTGTCTTCTTAAGAATCAGTCTTTCTTCTAAGAGTTCTCTTCTATATACACTTAAGATATGTGCATTTTATTGTTGGGGAAAAAAGTAAAGTGTATGTCCCTAAATGTATACTTATATGAACAACACTCACTCATCCATTTGACACTTAGTTATCCTTATCCAACACATATTCAGGTAAGGTAAACCGGGTTAGGGTAGTTGCTCCCAAATCAAAATGCTGTTCTAAATCAACTAAGTTTTATAAAAAGGTAAATACCTAAGCCCCTACCTCAGAAATTCTGAACCACTAAGGCTAAGCTGTCATAAAGGAATCAGTGTTGTTGTTGTTTTTTTCTAAGCTCTCCATGGAATTCTAATACACTAATACTTTTGAGAGTTTGATTCTTAAGTAGCATAGACCAGTAAAAAAAAAAAAAAAAAAAAATGTTTTAATTGGAGTTGCTAGTTTTAAATTACCAATGTTTTAGTTTTCCAAATGAAACATTAATTTAAGAAACAATAGTGTATTAGCACCACTGTTTCATTAAAGAAAGAACATTTAACAAAAAGAAAGTAAAACTGGTCATAATTTAAAATTTTTAAAGTTGAATACAATATGATTTTTTGACAACTCACTACATTGCCTTTGTTTTTCTTATTACAAATTAGAATGATGAAAACTTTATGATGCAACAGTCTTGATCTAACACAGGTGTTGGAACATTACAGTATGAGAAATAAATATGAATTGGTTATATGCCTTTGCTGTGGCCTATAACTGGTAACCTTTAAATATGCTATAGCCAGAGTGCATCCCCCTCTCCAAACCCACCACCCCCATCCACAACTGACTCTATTTAAGTCTTCATTCAAGAATCACCTGCTCATGGACATTTTCTGCTCTTGCCTTTCTTCCTCAAGACTGAGTTGGTGCGCCTCCTTTGTGCTCCCCGAAATATTCTGTAAACACATCCGACACACTATTGTAAAATAAATATTAATCGTTTATTTTCTTTACTGTCTTCTTAATTACACCATTGAGTCCCTTGAGGGGAGGAACCATGTTTTTTTCATTTCTGTCCCTTCGTAGTCTAGCACAATGGTTGTACTTAATAGGCATTCAAAAAAATATTTGCTGAATGAACACATAACTAATGAGATTTAATCTGGCAGAGAGGCTAAAACTTGTGCATGCACAAGTATAGTACTAGGTGGAAGTTCATAAATAGCCTAAGAGGAGAGCTGCCTGAATATTTTAGGGAACGAAGAGGAGGAGGAAGTTGGTTACATCTGGCTGAGGACATCAGGCAAGAATAATAGAAGAGATTATATCTGATGAGATTTCCTGGAAATATACACAGGATGTGCATATACACTGTCAGGAGAAGACAAGAAGCATGGAAGGAATAATGTGATCAAAAGCATGGCACTAGAGTACAGCTGAAACTTATTAGATTTTGTTAACCAATGTCATCATAAAAAAATTTTTTTTAAATAAATTAATGTTTTAAAAAAGCATGGCTCTAGAAAAACATGAGGCAGGTATGAGGAAAAAATGAGTATTTTACTTAATTGGAGCACAGTGTAATGAATAGCAAAGGTAAATGGTGGGTAGTATCACTGCCTAAAATATACTGAGGAGTTGTAGAAATCTTTGGACAAAGATATAACTAGAGTTGTCTTTTAGGCAAATTGATGTGAATAAATTAGAGCCTAGAGTCAAGGAGACCAACTAGGAGCCTTTTGTGATAATGGGGAAAGAGTAAATATGAGTAGAACTAAGAGAGGTACAGTGAGATTAGAAAGGAGACAGGTGCAAAAGATAAGTTATTGTCCCCAGGAATCAGTAAAAGAGAAGCATAAGAAAAATAAAAAGAACCTCAAGTGTCCAAACATGGTACCTGAGAGAATATAATGATGATAATGCTATTGACAGAAATGAAAAGATTATAGGGATGGGAGGAGAGCCGAGATGATGAAATGCCAGCAAAATCTCCAGCTTGAGATGCATAGTAATTATTTTGAGAAAAGCTCAGAGAGAGGTTGGAGTTAGAATTAGAATTCGTTATTAATTAAATCCATGAGATAGCCAATGGGGACAGCAACAAGAGAGATAAAAAGAAACCCCAAATGATACATTATTTTTTCTATTTAAGCAATGTTTATCATCAAAGCATAGAGTCAAAAGCTAGAAAAGGCTGTGTTGGATGAGGACTAGGAAACACTCCAAATGGAGCCCATTAAACTTGGTTATCGGCCATTTCTCTGAAAGGATAAAAGCTAGTTGTAGGAAGTAAAGGGTTAAGTGACTCCTGAGGGAGAGCTAACAAGTACAGATTCTCTTCTGAGATGTTTACTGTTGAAAGAGCAAAGTAGTAGAGTAGCTCTTGCGGGGTATGGGTAGAGAGTTTTGTTGTTATAACTATTTGTCATTGATAAGAAGCCACTGAGGAAAAGGGAGAAACTGAAAATGCAAGAGAGCCCATTGAGATTTGTAAGATGAGTATTATCTTCATTTTACAAATGAAGAAACTGAGGCTCAGAGATGTTAAATAATTTGCTCTCAGCCAAAAATCAGTAACTAGCAGAGAAAGAAATTTTATTTTGGTGAGTGCAACTCAGAGACTTAAGGTCTTCTGCTCACATCATGCTAAACAATTTGCTACCAGGTATCAGAAAATATTGGTCTAGTAAATCCCTCAGTAAATACATGGAAAATGTACCAATGACTGGCCACTCTTTTTGCTTGCATTTTAAGGTAGCTTTGTGATATTCTGTGAAATCACACTTCTATTACTAAATAGAGAAACCACTATAAAAATGTGACTCAAGGAATTAGAAAGTTACCTAGCTGCTCCATATTTCTCTTCTGCTTAGACAGCTTCCGTGTTCCCTCTGTCACTGGTGTTGAATGGGTGAATCACTTCCCAGAGGGACATTGAGCTTGAAGCAGAACAGGTTTAACCTTATATGATTTATACCTTTACCACATGACTAGATAATTAAGATTTAAATATTTTAATTTATAAAGACTTTCTTCTACCTCATACTGGTCTAGACTAAAACAAGGATCTTGTTTTCAAACAAGTCAAGTAGATAAAAAGATTAAATACTTAAAATCAAGACAGAGCACCCAAATTCAATGCCAAAGCAGAAAAAGAATCTGACCCTAGAGTATATATGTAAATATCTTTTGTTTCCAAAGATAACAATGATTTAACTGATTATAATCTGGGTATGTAGGTATGTCTGAAATACAACGCTTGAAAAACTATTTTTAACACACTACATATATACTAAATTTTGTTTTGCTAGTAAACTGGTTTATAGGCTTAAAACAAACAAGGTTTCTACAGCCTAAAACTTTCACACTCTTGGGTGCGCTGGTAAAGACAAACAGTGTAAGATTGTTAGGTCCCTGCCAGGGTGTTAGAGGAGATAGGGGCAAAAGAGTGGCCCCGAAGCTTAATCTTTATTAGCTCTGAGAAAAGCTGCCCCTGGCTGCAAATTACTTTTGAAGGCGTTGTTATTGCATGTGACGCTATCTATTTACCTACTGTCATTTGATATTGCCCCTGAGTCTTTATTTGAAAAGAGCCATCCCATTCCTTATACTTGGTCTGTTCTGCCTCTATGCTATGGCTATTTTCTCAACTGCCCAGAATGACGCCATATTTTTTTGTGTTCTCGTTTGGTACTTCTTTGAATGATTTCTTCTGCCTTCAGTACAGAAAACATAAAACGATGATAAAAAAAACTCAGTGTTGAGAATTAATTGCACTAAAATTTCTCATTGTTGGTGATTTCTACATAGTACTTGCTTTTCAGAAAAGCTGATATGAAATTACTCAGCTTGAGAAGCCCCAAATCAAAGAGTTTGAAGATATTTGCGTCATCTTTCTACCCTGTGCAGAAGTCCTTTCTACAACATCCATAATGGAAGGATGAAGAAACCACAGCTCTGTGGTTAAAAATTTTGTCTTTTTATTGAGCTAATCTTTATCACATTTGAAGGTGGCTGTCACATCTCATTCGAACCTTTTCTTTAATGTAAACAGAATCATTTCTGTAATAATTTCCCTTGCAATATTGTTTCTAGACCTTCTTACATTTATATGCCTCTGTATACATTCCAATTTACTTCTAAAAATGCGAATTCTAAAACTAAGCACAATATTTCATGTTATATGGAGTGTAATGGACTTTTTCTGGACAGTGTGCATTTTATTAATGCAAACTAACATTTCCTAATGAGGCATCAATGCCAAAGTAGCATAATGTTCATTCAACAGATATTTATTTAGCACCTACAGAGTATATGCTCTTTACTTGGGATATAAAGTGAAATCGTATAAGCTTCTTGTTGCCAATTTGCTTAATAAATGAAGCCTCTTTGTTCAGTATTAAAAAAGGAAAGTTCCCAAAGGAGAATAATATGCTTTAACTGAGTTTGAAAACAGAGGAGTCACATAAACAAAGAAAGTGACTATGGTTAATAGGTGTCAGCCAAGCAGAGGCATTGGTCTGGGTATGGACATGGCAGCATGAAGCAGCATGACCCTGTTTGGGAAGGACAGAGAGATGAGAGATCATGAGAAATAAAGATGCTCAGCTGAAGATTTTGAACTTTATCTTGACAGCTATGGGGAACCACTAAATAATGGTCAGATTTGCATTTAAGAAGATTACTGTCAACAGAAAGATAGATGGGGATGGGCCAGACCAGGAGACTATGGAAATAATCCAAGGGAGACACAGTGACAGTCTGAACCAAGGCAGAGGAATTGGAAAGGCAAAGGAGAGTGACACAGGGGTTAGAAATTGCCTTACTTGATGATCTGAGGGACACAGAAGAAGTGTACATTGGGGAGAGGTAGGACATGTTAACAGAGTAGCTGGGACTTTAGAGTCAGATGAGTTTCAGGGTTCCAATCCTTACTCTACAATTTCTTGTTGTATGACCTTAAATGATTTAATTTCATTGAAGCTGCAGCATTCTCTTTGCAAAATAAGATAATATCACCTTTTAAGCAGGGATCTTATACAGACTAAATGGAACAATAGATAAAGTACTTATATATTTTACCCAGTGCATAACACATAATAAGTGCTTGCTACAAAATAGTAGGTAATTGTGGTTAGTTGTTTATGGTGGTGGTGATTATGCTGGTGCAATTCAGCAAAACAGAAAATTCAAGAGGAGGAACAAGTTTGGAGAAGAGACAATAATATTACAAGAGGAGTTCATATTTGTATAGTGCTTTTCAATTTTCAAATTTCTTTTGTACCCATTATCTCATTTTGTGTTCAAAAGAATCATGTAGGGCTTACTTATTTCATTTCTAGAACTCCTTTCTAGGAAAATAATTCAAAATGAGAATAAACTATGGAAAATGCTTATGAATGTGGTAAAATTTTAAGAAGCAGAATGAAAAATTGTATATGTGGAATAATTTCAATTACACATTTAAAGCAGCCTGGAAGAAAAAAACCAACATATGAATTTTTTCTGAATAGCTGGATAGTAAATGATTGTTTTATTCTTCTTAATATATTTCTGTGTTTTTCAAATTTTCTATAATGGGTAGTATTACTTTTAAGTGGAGGGAGGAATTCTCTTTTATCTTTCTTTGACTTATTAACACCTTGTTAAATAGATAGGTTATCATTATTATCTCTATTTTATAATACACATCTATTGGTGATAATAATTATAACTCACACTTACATAGTACTTACTACATGCCAGGCATTGTCTTAAGTATCTTAAATGGATATTAAATTTAGATATAAGTTTAGAATTTATTAGAATTGTCTCATTTTATTTTGGCTGTATTTGGCTGTAAATAATAGAAATGTTTACTCAAACTGGCTTAAATAAAAGTAGTATTTCTTGATTTACATAACTAGAAAAATCTAGAGGCGAAGGGGTAGAGAGCAGGCATGGTTCTAGTCGGGACTTCCATTCATGTCTTTGTGGTTCTCCTTGTCCTCCTCATTACATCTTTATCCACAGGCTAACAATGAGTCATCTGCAATGGTTTCAGATCCTATGCCAAGTCAGCACAGGAAATTGTCCAGAAGAAAAGACAACACCTGCCCTCGTCTTCCAAGTGAGAGTCTTGAGATTCTCTGGTTGAACAACTTAGGTCACATACCCACTCCTGAATCAGTACCTGGGGCATGGGGTGGGAGAAGGGGCAAAAATATGATGTGCTGAGTGTCTTAAGTCAACCAGGACCTCTCAAAGATATAGAGGTGAGGGCAGCATGGGGGAGAGGTGATAACTGAATGAAAATCAAATAGGAAGGGAGAATTGGGAAAAAGATACTAGGTAGGAATAGACAATGCCAATGACTATATTTCTCAATGTTCAGGTTAGTTTGGATCTTACTGCCAGGTTAGCCACAAATTTTATCTTTTCTCCTTCCCAAATGCCTTTCCTGGGATCCTTATTTTGATAGTTTGTTTGTTATTCTGTGCATCACTAACTACATGTGGTTAGGTAGCCTATGAAACTGCTGAACTTTAAATTACTTGAAAATCTTTAAGTTGAAGGTAAGATGTACTATATTTTTCTTCTTTAACTTATGTTGGCAGTATCTGTTGTTTCAATTAGAAAATGTCAGAGTGAACACAAAAAATTGGAAAACATTTTTTTATCCATAAAGATAGATGTACCCCGATGTTCACTGCAGCATTATTCACAGTGGCCAAGATATGGAAACAACTGAAGTGTCCTATGATAGATGATTGGCTAAAGAAGCTGTGATACGTATATACAATGGAATATTACTCAGTCATAAGAAGAGATGAAATACTGGCATTTACGACAACATCGATGGACCTTTAAATAATTATACTAAGTGAAATAAGCAAGACAGAAAAGGTTGAAAATCACATGATATCACTTATATGTGGCATATAAACCTAAAAGCAACAAATGAACAGGACAAACAAACAGAGACTCATGGACATGGACCATGAACTACTGGTTACCAGAGGGAAGGGAGAAGAGGGGAGGGGGGAAAAATAAAAATATAAAATGTTAAAAATAAAAAAATAAAATAAAGAGGCAAGATGAAAAAAAAGAAAGTATGAAATACTGACATTTGCTACAACATGGATGGGTCTTGAGATTACTATGCTAAGCAAAATAAGTCAGACAGAAAAAGTTGAGAACCATATGATTTCATTCATATGTGGGATATAAAACAGAAAGCAACAAACAAAGACTCATAGACACAGGCAACAGTTTATTTTTATTTATTTATTTAATTAATTTATTTATTTTATAGTTTTAGGCAAGACAACCCTTGGTTGACCTCACAGATTGCAAGGAGCTTGTCAGCTTACAATCCCTTATTTTATTTCTTTATTTCTTTATTTATTTACACCTACAGCACCTGGTCTTCCTAGGTGGTCTCCCATCCAAGTACTAACCAGGCCTGACCCTGCTTAACTTCCAATATCAGACAGGATAGGGCTTGTTCAGGGTAGCATGGCCATGGACAGACAACAGTTTAATGGTTACCAGAGGGAAAGGAGCAAGGGGGGAGGTAGATAAGGGTAAAGGGGGTCAAATATATGATGACCAAAGATTTGACTTTGGGTGGTGAACACACAATGCAATACACATATGACATATTATTGAATTGTACACTTGAAATCTATATAATTTTATTAATCAATGTCACTCCAATAAATTTAATAAAAAAAAAGTAAAAAGAAATGTCAGAGTGATCCCAGCTTTCTCAGGCAGAACTTCACAGAGTTAAGAGAGTCTTGATGGGATCCCAAAGTCTGTTCCTGTTTTTTTGTTTGTTGTTGTTTTGTTCTGTTTTTTTATATAACAGCTTTATTGAGATATAGTTCACATACTACACAATTCATCCATTTAAAGTTAACAACTCAACGATTTTTACGAAAACAGACTCACAGGTACAGAGGACAATCTAGTGATTGCCAGGGGGAGAGGGGTTGGGGGGCTGGGAGAAAAAAGTGAAGAGTTGAAGAAGTACAAATTAGTAGTTAAAAAGTAGTGACGGAGATGTAGAGCACGGTAGAGGAAATATAGTCAATAATATCTTAATGGCTGTGTGTAGAGCCAGATGGGTGATAGAGTAATCAGGGAGATCATTTAATAAACTATATAAATTTCTAACCAATGTACCATATACCTGAAACTAATAAAAATAGACAACTCAATGTTTTTTTAGTGTATTCACAAAATAGCACAACTATTAGCGCAATCAATTTTAGAACATTTTCATTACACCAAAAAGAAACACTAAACCCATTAGTAGTCATTCCCTCACATCCCTCTAGCCTTCCTCTCCCAAATCTTAGGTAACCACTAATTTATTTTCTGTGTCTATAGATTTACCTCTTCTAGGCATTTTATATAAATGGATCCATAAAATATGTGGTCTTTTGTGACTGGCTTCTTTCACTAAGCATGTTTTTAAGGTTCAGCTATGTTACAGCATGTATCAGTACTCATTTCTTTTAATTGCCAAATAATATTCTATTATATGTACGTACCGTATCTCATTTATCTATTCAACAGTTGATGGATATTTAGGTTATTTCTACTTTTTGGCTATTATGAATAATGCTTTTATGGATATTTCTATACAAGTTTTGTGTGGACATATGTTTTTATTTCTCTCGGATATATACCTGAAAGTAGAATTTCTAGAACATATGTTCAGAAATTTGATCTTCTCAGAACCTTTAAAGTACTATCTTTAGATAACCAAACTCAAAAGAAATTGCCATGTAGAACTAAAAGATAATACATCAATTGACGATGGGGGTACAGATTTCAGGAGGCCAGAATAGTCATACTAGCTATTTGGGGAGCAACCTTTTCAACATCAGGTATATGAGAAACTGAAAATTACTTAATTTAACTTTTAATTAATACAACAACTCTGAAGCTTAGAGAGATTAGATCATTTGTTCCAGGTTACATAGAAATTAGATGGAAACAACGGGATTTGAACCCAGGTCTGCCTTTTTCCAGAACTGTCTCTCTTAAATACTAGACTAGACTCATACTGCTTAAACATCACTGTTCATTAGTTGGAAATGGGTATTTTCCATGTTTTCACTCACAACACTATTCCTTTGGCAGGTGGCTACTTGAAATAAGAATATGCTAACTCTCAGTAGCTTTACTCTCAAAAAGTGACCTGGTATCCAAATTCCGAAGGTGCCTTAATGTGGTTCTCTTACGACTGACTTTTATGAGAGTTGTTGCCGATCACATTTCTGGCACACCTCCTTAAAAGCACAGTCAGCAGCATTCAAAGCAGCTCCTGGATGCCTGCCCTACAGGGACGTTTGATGATGTCTGTACTATTTTGAGATAAAAAGGGTTCTGCATCCAGCAGTACAGAAACATATTCTAATTCAGCTTTTAAATCCCTCATTACATTTCACATGATGAAGGCTGCTGTAGACTTGAGTTATTTCCAGATAGACTATCATAAACTGTGTCTCTCTCTTTTTTGGGCTAGGTTGCAGACCAGACAATGGAGCTATTCACTGTGTGGTGGTTAACCCCACCATAAAGTCTTCAGATGTTGCTAATCTTGAAATAACCAGATTTGCTCTAAATCTTTTCAGAAAACCAGAATTGTACCATCTGTACCTTGCTGGTATTCACACACTAAATTACATAGCCATGATAAAAATATTATGAAATGAAGATTCATTTTGAGAAGTTTTGTTAAATTTATTAAATATGACAACAGTATTCTGAGAAAAATTTTCTTCCTTTGAAATGCCTATTAAAAAGTATCTGAAAGAAACTGAAGAGTAAGCGATTGCCCCTAAACGAAGAGCCTGTGAGAAGCAGGCAGAATTGGATATGTGATACAAGTACAGTTGACCCTTGAACAACGCGGGAATCAGGGACACCAAACCCCACACAGTCAAAAATCCACATACAGCTTTTAACTCCTCAAGAACTTAATTACTAATAGCCTACTGTTGACCAGAAACCTTATTGATAACACAGTCGATTAGCACATATTTTGTATGTCGTATATATTATATATTGTATTCTTATAATAAAGTAAGCTAGAGAAAAGAAAATGTTATTAAGAAAACCAATAAGAAAGAGAAAATACATTTACAGTATTCATTGAAAAAATCCACATATAAGTGGACCCGTGCAGTTCAAAATCGGGTTATTCAAGGGTCAATAGTAATTTAAAAGTGCATAACTATTATTTGAATCATTGAGATTTGACTATGTGTACAACTTTTCAGATCTGATAGAAATTATTTATAGTGAAGTGCACAGAGAACAGTAAAGATAAACTATGAGGCAAATGTGTCAAGTGACTTCTTTGGTGAGGATAAGTGATACTTGAATACCAGAAGATCAAGTTAACATCACCAAATAAAAAGATTGTAACAGTTTCAAGTCATAAAGACTGATGTATGGGGCAATAACCCATCCTTGCAAGAGAAGTTATTCTTGCAGTGGTTGTTTTTAATCTTCTGCTCTGGCTGCTGCCCTAGGTAAATTAAAATGGAAGCTTTCAAGATCTCTGAAGTTGAATTTACAGTGACAAAGGATGCAGTTGGGTCTAAGAATTGTGCCTTCAAGATTAGGTTTTATATGTAATTTTTCACCATGCCATTTTGCATAATTCTTTATAAAAAATTTTGGGGTGTTCAATCTTGAGTTCTGTTTTTTCTGTCACTCTGCTATGGCATAAGTCAATTCTAATTTGAGTTTAGAGGTGTCTGATGAAAATCAAACAAAGTGATCTCTCAACCACCCATCTATTTTACATGTTATCTATGATCTTTTAGTTACTAAAACTGCTAACTCCCTTTTTAGTCATTCCCTTGAGGACATGCAAAGACATACACATTTTTTTTTAAGTCCATTTAACTCCTGCTTGAGAAATTCTGCCCAAAGGAGATCTTGGAGTGAGAAAGGGAAAGAAAGGGTCAGATAAGACATAGAGAAAATCATGCAGAGACAGTTAAAATGAACTTTGAGGATTGTTTGTGGCTTTCTGTTATTTAAGTTCCACTTCTTATCAAAAACTAATGTTGCACCATTTGGCTTGTGTATGTTTAGTGAATACTTCAAAACTTTCTTAGAGTTAGTAGTTCTATTTGCCTGCCACTAAGTCACTTTGAATCATTGAGCATTAATCAACATTAAAGAAAACTGGACATTCTCAAGCAGTTACTGATACCTTAAACACTAACAGACTGTAGCCACCAAATTCCTGGGCTAAAGATATTCTATATTTGTGTGGTGATTGTATTTTCTAAGGCTAAACTTGAGATATGTGATCAGATAATGAAATAAAATATTTTAAATCAGAACTGTTAGCTATCATACATACTTGCTGTTAAAATAATATTTTTCTATTCTACCCCTTGTTCATAATTGCTTTCATTGATGTATATTGAGTAGACTTGACTTTAATCAAATCCTCCCATTAAGATAGAAACCCAAACAAAGAACATATGTTAAAGAAGAAAAATGTGTGAAAATAAATAGCAGTAAAATAACAGGAAATCATGGTGCTTAGGTATTAATATTCTTTAGCAATGTTAGGTTATTATTTTTAATAAACTTACTTTTTAGATTAGTTGTTAGGCCATTTTTAAAAACTGGTTTATAATTCTTGCAGATCTGATTTGCAAGAACAAAAAAGAGAAAAGCAATCCTGCTATATTCAGCATTGGGAAGGTTATTCTTAGAGTATTATGTATAATTTTGGTTTCCCTAATTGAAGAGAGACATGCACAACTTGGGAATAGTTCCAAAAAATCAACCAAAACATTCAGAGGCTAAAAAAATAAGCCATATGGAATCTATCTTCCAGACACACTCACACAAATGGGAAATAATTAATGTTCAAGTTTATTCATTACAACATTATCTATAATGACAAACGATCGGAATCCACCTAAAAGTTCATTAGTATGAGACTGGTTAGATAAATTATAGTGCGGCTAAATAATGGAATTTATTGAAGCTGTAAAAAAGATTGAGGAAACTCTTCATATTGTGTTAGGGAAAGAGCTCCAAGATATATTGTTAAGTGAAACAAGTTCAGAGCAGTATATAGAGTATACTGGCATTACGTTAAAAAGTAAAAGAAGGGATGATATATACTTATATCTTCTTGCGTGTGCATAAAAACAATCTCTGGAAGTATGCATAACATAATCGATGAGGGTGGTTACCTATAAAGGGTAGGTGGGAAATGAAATAAATGGGAGATGGAAGGGCAAAGAGACTTTTTATATTGTAGTTTCTTATACTTTTTGATTCTTGCAAATGTATTACTTATTTAAAAACTAAATAGATAATTTCAAACAAACAGAAAAAATGAAAAGAAATGATATGAAGAATCATGAGAGGGATGAGATGTCTACATTTATGAAGAGCCCTAAGTAACATGTTTTATATGAATATCTCCATAATCATTGTAAATTACCATGTGTTTAACTCAGTTGCAAAGACAAACAATGAATGAATTGATTGTGCCGTAATATAGTTTACTCAACACTCAAAGACATGGCTCTAATTCACAGAAGAGAAAATTGAATTAGTAACTGATTTTTCTCCAAAATGACAAAGAATAAGTCAATGAAAGAATAATACAATTCACTATTCCTTGGACCTAAAAATGTTCATAAAGCACTATAGTTTGCAAACTGTTTTTACATATATTCTCATCAATCCGTTTTTACAAAAAACGTTCTATGGTATATAGGACAGAAATTTCTATTTTCACTTTATAAATACAATGAGAAATGAAAATAAAGAGAATATGAACATTTGCAGATATTTTCAACCAATAAGACAGGATATTTGTACTAGCTCAAAACTAGCTCGAAAAATGAGAAATATGTGATCACTGGGCCTGCCAAGCCACTGGACCCCTTAGAAGTACTTAACATGCTTTAAAATTTTTCTACTTCTGCTTTTTGCCCAAAGTTATTTCTCAATTATTAACTTTTCCTTTGTTCTGATTCAGAGATTTAGCCAAATTTCTGACTCATCTTATTTCTTCATAGTAAAAGGCATAGAAAATCTTTTTATCTTCCATCCATTCCATCTTAAATTTTAATGTAAGAATTATGGAAGAGAGCTTGTTAGAATGCAGATTATTGGCACTTCTCTCCAAAGATTCAGAATCACTGGGTCTTAGAGGGAGCCTAGGAATCTGCTTTTTTGTAAGCGTGTCATTGTACTTAAACAGGTGGTCTGAGCAGTGTCCTAAATAACATGTTCAGGAAGTTAGATTATTTGTGACTAGTAACTATGTGCGACTGATTAAAATCTCAGATCCTCTGTCCACGATCATTATTGTTGCTGCAAAGAGGATCTGGAAGTGATGATTAGTCTCCAGTGAGTTGAAGAGAAGGCAGTGGTAAAACAATACACAGTGCTAACATTTGCCTAGCATTCAGGAAAGACTCACAAAATTAAGTTAAAACTCCTCAGATTTATTTCCTTTACTTCTAAAAATTGGAAAGTATGAGATCAAACTCATCTTGGAGGGTCTGAATAAACTGCCTATTTGCTTCTGAGAATTTTAAGTGTTGACCATGTCTATGAAAGACCTAAGTGATTTGAGATTTGGTTACCCTAGTGACTGCCTCTCTCCCTCTGCAGCGCTGCAGCAATTTGAGATCTGGTAGGGCACATCAACTTATGATTCCCAAATGCCATTTAGAGAAGAGGGAACTGAAACAACAGAGGCCTCATCATGGAGAACCCTTGTATACATAACTTCCTCCCCACTCCAATCCTGGTGAAGCCTCTAGTTTGGCTTCCTTCAGAGATGGGACCAACATTTACCTTTCTGCAGTTGGCCTTTCCATAAGAGGGTATTTCGTGAAAGCTGCTTTAAAATTATTTAAAGTGGCTTAATGCGTAAAGCACACATTCATCTTTGGCTGAAGGCTTTTATAGTTTTAAATAACTTTCTGAGTGTTTTTAACTCTGTACTCATGCCCCAAGGCAATTATTGCAAAGGACATATTTTATTAATTGAAATAATAAACACTTTACAGATATTCTAATAAAATGTGGTGATTTAAAGTTTAAATGACATATTGACTCATTCTAGAATAGTCGTAGAGCACACTTCTGTAAAAGCCAAATGGAAAAATGCAAAGAGGGAATAAACCCAATGAAAAATTAAATAATAGTGCGCTAGGTAAGATCACAGAAACAATGGAGAGAATTGTAAGAAAAATCTATGAGGTTAGGAAAGACATATTCACCAGGAATTTTATTTGCTAACTATTTTTCCTTGATTCAAAGAGTAACAGCTGTTTATCTAGTTTGCCTTATCTGGTAGAACATGTCCTCTACAAAAATAAGAGTCATTCTGAGCTGTGACCACTTACTGACCTTATGGAGTCACTGGATACGTATTAGCCAATTTCTCCACACTCTGCATCTATTAGTTGACCATTAGTCTGATTTCCAAGAAGGGAGTGGATAGATGCAGTGACTAAAAGTTTATTTAAGGATGAAACTAGATTACCTATTATATTTGCCTCAAATTCTTTTAAACTCTCACAAATAAAATAACATAGAACCTTAAATGGGTAGATCTACTTCTGTCTCTTGATAATATCTTTATCTGAAAATCTACTCAAAGATGTTGGCCAGGACAGAAACCTGAGTAGCTTACAAGGAATATCAGTCTCTAGGGAAGAGTGAAGAGGGCTCTCATTAGTTAACTTTGTCTTCATCATTCATGTGTTACCCACCGTTTCTTCAACCAGAGTTGCACCTGCAGAAGTTTTTCAAAGTTAGGAAGATGAAAGTGGGAAATCTGGAAAGTACAGGCAATGTCCATAGCTGCTGCCATGTAATTCCAGACGAGCACTATCCAACAGCTCTTTCTGAGATACGGCCATATTCTACATCTGTGCTGTCCAACACAGAAAGCCAAGGTGGCCACTGAGCACTTGAAAAATGTGCCTTGTGTGAGTGAGGAACTGAATTTTAATTTTTTTTTTTTTTTTTTTAGTTTTAATAAATGTAAACTTAGCCACATGTGGCTAGTGGCTACTATATAGGACAGTGCAGTTTTAGACTTTTGGGTAGCTTTTTTAGATAATAGAGGCCAAATCCAGATTTCTTGACTGGTTGAGTATTGCAATCTTCGCCTTAACCAACTCCCAGGTTTGAACCCACATTAAAAGAAGTAGGTGGTTGAAAAATTAAGGGGTGAAGAGAAAAAAATTCCCTTATCTATTATTGAAGGAGAAGGAGAAAACATATAAATGAATTCTAAAACGAGTACATAGAAAAGGAAAATGTAGTTGATCACCTGAATATTTGATATCTATACAACAACCAAAAAACAATTTGCTTTTTTTTAATTTTTTCAAATTGAATGGAGTGAATGGCAAATGAATTTGGCATTATGTAACATGGTGAAATATAAATGAAAAACAAACACCAGAAAGGCCTAAGTGGATGTGGATTAAATTAAATATTTACACTCTACACAACAGAGCTTTTATAAAGGGCAAATTTTATAAACAAGAAACTTTAATAAGAAAAGGGTGGTGGGAATTGTTTATTTGTATAAGACATGCTGTTTGACACATAGGCCAAAGGAAGGAAGGAAGGAAGGAAGGAAGGAAGGAAGGAAGGAAGGAAGGAAGGAAAAGAAAGGAAACACTGTTGAACACTGCTTTAGCTACAGCTGAAGGCCCTAAATACACTTCCCCAATCCCATTGTCCCTTTCTCCCCAGGACCAGCCATTAGCATCAGTTTAATGTGTTTTCCCACACATGTGAAGAATTGTCCTACATATGTATTTTGTCTATGAACAACATATAGCACTGTTTTAAGTGTTTTAAAATTAACAATGTCTTCCAAAGAAGGCATACAAAAGGCCAGTAAGTACATGAAAAGATGCTCAACGTTACCAATTATCAGGAAAATGCAAATCAAAATCACAATGAGAGATCACCCCACATCTGTTAGAATGGCTATTATCAAAAAGATAAGAGATAACAAGTGTTGGTGAGACTGTGGAGAAAAGGGAACTCTTATGCACTGTTAGTGGGAATATAAATTGGTGCAGCCACTATGGAAAATAGTGTGGAGGTTCCTCAAAAAATTAAAAATAGAACTAACTTATGACCCAGAAATTCCACCTCTGGGTACATGTCTAAAGAAAATGAAGTCAGTATCTCAAAGAGATAGCTGCACCCTCGTGTTCATTGTAACATTATTCACAAATAGCTAAGACATGGAAGCAACTGAAGTGTCCATCCACGGATGAATGCTTCAGGAAAGTGTGATATACAGATGATGGAATACTATTCAGCCATAAAAAAGAAAAAAAATCTTGCCTTTTGTGACAACATGGACAAACCTTGAGAACATTATGTCAAATGAAATAAGTTAGACAGAAAAAGACAAATACTGTATTATCTCCATTATATGTGGAATCTAAAAATCCGAACTCAGAAACAGAGTAGAATGGTGGTTTCCCGGGCTGAGTGGTGGGGGAAATGGGATGTTGGTCAAAGGGTACAAACTTCCAGTTATAAAATGAGTATGTTCTGGAGATCTAATATGCAGCAATACTGTATTGTATACTTGAAAGTTGGTAGAAGAGTAGATCTTAAATGTTCTCACCACAAAAAAAGAAATGATAATTATAAGGTGATGGAAGTGTTTAACTAACCACACTATAAGGTTATATATCTCACAAAATATATGTGTATCGAATCATCACTTTATATATCTTAAACCTACACAATCTTATGTCAACTATATCTCAATAAAGCTGGAAAAATAAAATCCATAATGAATTACATTACGTATGTTTCTACAAATTACTCTTTTTCATTCAATTTTATGTTTTGGAGAGATGTTGAAACATACATACATATCTTAATTGGGCAAATTACTTTTAAAAAGGTGCTCCTTTAAAAACCACCACCATGATAATAAAAAATAACATTTTTGTAGAATTGTATGGTGTGTATTCTCATGTTATCTCATCTGAGCTTCACAACAACCTGGGAAGCAGATATTATAATTAATCCCATTTAACAGATAAAGAAACATAACTCGAGAAGTTCAAGGACTTGCTCAAGGCTAAATTGGTAACAAGAGGCAGAACCTGAACTTAAACTCTGGCCATTGCAGGCAAGAGTTTTTGTATCCTCGACACTTTCCTTCCTATGGTGCCATGGAAAGCTCAAGTCCTGGATTCTCATTTAGCCCAGTGTGGTGGGCAGAATTCTCCTTTGCTGACCAAAGAGAGGTAAGAAATGAAAATCAGTAAGGGAAAAGAAAAATAGAGCAAGTGAGAAAAACAGTATTTTGGTCTGGTATATAGTGTTACTAAATTTTGCCCCGGATATCCATCGCTTGGAAAAGACAGACCGAAGTTATGAAGAGTGAGAGGAGAAGCAACTTGAATATCATTCTACAGCATTTTCAGTGCCCCCGTCGGCAACTCTAGGGTTGGAGGACTGGAGGCAACTCTTCACTTCCCTGACAGCAGTGTTTACGAAACTACAGGAGATTCCAAAGATAATTTTAGATGTTCCAATACAAGGCATTAGCTGAATGGCAGAGTGTGAAAGTGAGCTCTTTTAAGTTGTTTTAATCCTTCTCTACCCAGTGTTTTGAACAGTCTGAATCAAGTAGAGTACATACATGAAATATTTTAATTTTTCCCTTCTGCCATGCTCAGTTGAACCTCCTTTTTCCACTATTTTTGGAAAAAAGGGAGAAAGGACAAATGTCTCTTCCCTAAGTGATGTCTGATGCTCTCTTGGCTGCATTGTCTCTCTGGCTAAAATTTATTGGTTATTGATGTTCCAGGCATCCAAATTCTGATTCGCACATTAATGTGATGGTGAGTCTGTCAATGGGCCCTACATAGTTCCCTGACTTCAGAGGGTCACTCTGGTATGACTGTTTCAGATATCCCTCAGCAGCCCTTTCCATGGGCCACATCCCGGGGCGTACCTGATTCCAGCCTCCACAGAGAGGAGAGATGCCATCTCCTTCCTCATTGTTGCATGATCTCTGTGAGTGTTCTCTCAGGCCTTTCAATGCCTCAAGCCAAGTCACACTACCTCATGTTCAACTAGGCCTGAGGAGTCAGACCTGAGATTTCTTTAGCCCCTCTCCAGGTCCCTGCTTTTGTGGACTTACAGGGGCATAGTGATAAAGTGGCCGGAGCAGGCTCTGCTACCTCATGATAAGCCCTAAGAAGGTATCTGACCTCAATTGTTTTTAACTCTGTATAGATGGCGGGGCACAAAAAAACCTTCTTTATTCTCAGCCTGCCTGGGATCTTGGTTGCTGGTTCTGATTACGTCAAAGAGAAATTCTTCATTGGCGTTAGTATGCCTAAGTCACCTCTTTAACATTTTTAGTCTCCTTTTTCAAGCGAAGAGAGCAAGCCTGCTTTAGGCAACATCTGCCAACTAACCCAAGATCATTTGGCTTTATTTGTGTTTATTTTCACAGTAAATTTTATTTATGATGAATGATACTGGTTTTCCATTTACCATAGTGATATAAGGTTTTATTTTTAAATAAACTTATGTTTTTAAAGCAATTTTGTTTAAAGAAAAATATGCAGTCGATAATTGTACAGATGATAAGTGGATGTGGAGAAAGTAGGGAAAGTAGTATTTGAAAGACTATAGTTTCTGAAACTTACAAATGTGCCTTAGAAATAAGAGTTAAATCAAGCTAAGTCATATAATGTGTTTAAAGTAGCTTACCAATAAATGCTTATTAAATGTTAATGATTCACTATAACATTGAGTATCTACTGCATGCCTGGTAGGTTTCTAAAAACAGCTTTATTGAGGTATAATTTATATACCATAAACTTCCACCATTTTAAGTATATATTCAATGACTTTTAGTAAAGTTAGTTTTGCATCTATCACCACAACGCAATCTAGAGCATTTCCATCACCCCAAAAACTATCCCTCATGCCCATTTGCAGTCACTCTCCCTCCTCTCTCCTCCAGCCTTAGGCAAATATAACATACTTTAAGTCTCTATAGGTTTATCTTCTCTGGATTTGCCTTTCCTTGTGTAAATGGACTTATACAACATGTGATCTTTTTTGGTTGGCTTCTTTGGATCAGCATATTGTTTTTGTGGCTTACTCATGAATAATGCTACTATGAACATTCACACAGAAGTCTTTGTGTGGACATATGTTTCATTTCCCTTGAGTAGATGCCTAGGAGTAGGATTGCTGGGCTGTATGGTAAACTTATGTTTAACTTGTCAAGAAACTGCCAAGCAATTTTTCAGAGAAAACAGCGGCACCATTTTACATCCCTACCAGAAAGGTAAGAGAGCTCCAGGTGTTGTACATATATTCTTTTGCATAGGTGCATGTAGTGATATCATAACCACTATTTCATAAGTGAGAAATCTGAAGCTGAAAGAGGTGAACTGCCTTGCAGGAGGTCACACAGCCTTGACAAAGACAGTATTCAACCATATGTGATTCCAAATCCCATTCTTTCATACTAGGGGAATAGGCTCTGTGCTTCATGTTTGTTTTCTTCAGCAAAGGTGAGGAAGGGTGCTGTAGCGTGAACTAAGAGCCAGGTGAGTAATGAAGCCTCAGGCCAGAGAGGGAGGGCCGGTCTTTTTGCCACCTTGCCGTGAATTCCATGCCCCAGAAATGTTTTACATGACTCACTTATTTAAGTTTAGTATAAAACTTCAGTCCTGATTTATGATGACACTGCAAATGAGCAAGCTGGGCAGTAGAAAGAGGTCCCATCACTGTGGACCTTGACAGGCTTGTAACCATTTAGTTGGCCACAGAATAGGGAAAGGAAATTTTTGCTTCCCTCTTGTCTCTGAGTCAGCAAGTATTTAGTTACTGAAATCACATCCGCTAACAAGTTCAGGCAACTGCTGACTGTGTTGTTCCTGTTGCCTTGTTTTTTATGGTTGGGCAAAACACAAACAGCAGGGGGACGAATTGATTACATAAAGACATGGAAGACAACAGAGTCAAATTGAAAAGATCAAGCAAGAATTATTGCTTTCTATAATTTTAATTTCAGCAAGATTTTAGTAAATGTCTATCTTCTCTTATTCCTATCTTTCTACATCAGTCTCCAGGGGCTCATGTTAGGGTAAATAAGCATCGAGTTTGACATTTTCATTCATTCATCTTTCACACAGGGGCCATGTCTTGTTTAGCTTTGTGTTCCCTGCAGTGCTTAGTGTGATGTCTTGCAACATCACACCATCATATCTCACCTGGACCATTGCAATCAATCTCCCAGTGGTCATCCTTTATCCATATCTCCTCTATGCAGTCCATTTCCCACACTGTCTCCTGAATTATCTTTCTAAAACACATTTTTTTAATTCAAAGATAAATGATGACATTTATTATTTAATTAGATTCATGGTGATACAAACATGGCAAAGGTAGCCCCATACATGTCCGTGCATTTAAAGATGCCCACTGATTTATGGTGTGGCCGAAAGAAAAGAAAACAAATATTTTAAGGCTGTTGATTGCTGTGAAAAAAATTCCATATTCTTTAGCAGGTTATAAAAGACTATTTGTAGCCTGGCTCAGCAACCTGCGGTTTGATTTCTCACTGTTCTCTTCTTATCTCTGTTCTACCTAAAATGACCGCTTATCCATTCTTCTATTTTCTAGCACTTGCTGGAGGCCTGAACCGAAAGGAGTATTCAATAAATACTTCTTTAGATTGATAGTTGTTTTCACTTGTTAAGAGCTGTATTAATTTTATAAGGCTTCAAAGGAGACATCCACTAATTCCTAGGACTTTCTTCATAATGGAGGAGATATTTTCTTCTGAGTGGAACCACTGATTGATTCAATCTATGTATTAAATTTTTTTTAAAGGTCACATTTTTATTTTAAAGTTGCAGAAGTGTCCACTTCTCAAAGTAAAATAAATTAATAAAGAAATAGTAAGAGTGCATATTTCCCTAACATTAGACAATTTAGTAAAATGTCATTTAAAAAAGCTTTAATGATCATTTAAACTTGAACTGCTAATTATTTTCTCAGGAAAACATAAAAATAAATAAATAAAGAGAAAAAACATCAATGAAAGGTCTTTATAGGCTATTAAAGATTGCTTACACTTTACAAACTACATAACGTCAACATTTAACAGTTCTGCTAATGCTATTCTGGGAAATGGATGAGTTAAACCACTAAGAGAAGTTAAAATTTAGCCAATTTCAAATTAGCATATACATTTTTAAATGTAATGATATATGAATGATTTTACAACCAAAATGTCCTATTCTACACAACGTTTGACCAACCACATAAGTAAGCTGACATTATAATAGAATTATTAAACTCTTTAATTATCTGCTTACAAGCATTATTTAAAAACTAAACCATGTACCAAAAAAACCCTCAAAAAAATTGTAGCAATTTTGACAACAAATTAATATATTGTTATATAAAAAACTATTAAGATGAGATAAAACACCATCTCCAACAGTCTTATTTATTTATTTGATTTTTATATTTTTATTTTTTTCAATTATAGTTGTCATACAATATTATATTAGTTGTATGACAACTAATCACTGTGATTAGACATTTATATGACTTAGGAAGCGATCACCCCATTTGACAACATACATAGTTATTACAATACTATTGACTTTATTCCCCATGCTATACTCTACATCCCCATGACTATTTTGTATCTACCAGTTTGTACTTCTTAATCCCCTCCCCTTTCACCCATTCCCAATCCCCCAATCTGACAACTATCAAAATGCTCTCTGTATCTATGAGCTTGTTTCTGTTGTCTATTTGTTTATTCTGTTCTCTAGATTCCACAAATGACATTTGTCTTTCTCTGACTTATTTCACTCAGCACAATACTCTCTAGATCCATTCATGTTGTTACAGATGGCAAGATTTCATTCATTTTGTAGCTGAGTAATATTCCATATTATATAGATATGACCTCTTCTTTATCTATTCATCCATTGATGAACACCCAGGATGGCGCCATATCTTGGCTGCTGTAAATAATGCTACACTGAACATATGGATTCACATGTCTCTTCAAAGCAGTGTTTTGGGTTTCTTCAGATAAATATACAGAAATGAGATAATTGGGTTCTTTTTTGTCTCTTGTTATAGCCTTTGTTTTGAAGTCTATTTTGTCTGGTATAAAAGTATTGCTATCTCAATTTTTTTGTTTGTTTGTTAGCATTTTTATGAAATACTTTTTTTTTCATTCCTTTACTTTTAGTCTGTGTGTATCTTTCAATCTGAAGTGAGTCTCTTGTAGGCAGCATATGTAAGGGTCTATCGCTTGATTGGAGCATTTAATTCATTTACATTTAAAGTAATTATTGCTGTCTATGTAGTTATTGCCATCTTATTAATCATATTTTTAATCTTTTTTTTCTTTTTTCTTCTTCTTAAAGAAGTCTTTCTAACATTTCCTGTAATACTGGCTTGATGATGATGAACTCTTTTAACTTTTTGTTGTCTGGGAAGCTCTTTATCTGTCCTTTGATTTTAAATGACAGCTTTGATGGGTAGAGTAACCTTGGTTGTAGATCCTTGCTTTTTATCACTTTGACTATTTCCTGCTTACTCCTTCTGGCCTGCAAAGTTTCTGTTGAGAAATCAACTGACAGTCTTATGGGAGCTTCCTTACAGGTAACTAACTGTTTTTATCTTGCTGCTTTCAAGATTCTGTCTTTGTCTTTAACCATTGGCATTTTAATTATGTGTCTTGGTGTAGGTCTATTTGGGTTCATCTTGTTTGGAACTCTCTGAGCTTCCTGGGCTTGTATGACTATTTCCCTCATCAGGTTAGAGAAAGTTTTCTGTTATTCTTTCTTCAAATAGGTTTTTAATTCTTTGCTCTTTCTCTTCTTCTGGTACCCTTACGATGCAAATGTTGGTACATTTGATGTTGTCTCAAAGACCCCTTAAACTATTCTAATTTTTTTGGATTATTTTTTTTCTTTGCTGTTCTGATTGGGTGTTTTTTGCTACCTTGTCTTCTAAATGACTGATTCAATCCTCCACTTCATCTAATCTACTGTTGATTCCCTCTAAGATATTCTTCATTTCAGTTATTATATTCTTCATTTCTGACTGGTTCTTTTTTATGTTTTTTTTTTTTTATCTCCACTTTTATGTTTTCTATCTCTTTGTTAAAGTTCTCACTGAGTTTATCTACTTTTCACCTAAGTTCATTGAGCATCCTTATAAAAAGTGTTTTGAACTCTGCAACTGCTAGATTGCTTGTCTCCATTTTGTTTAGTTCTTTTTCTGGAGCTTTGATCTGATCTTTCGTTTAGGACGTGTTTCTTTATCTCCCCATTTTGGCTGCCTCCCTGTGTTTGTTTCTCTATATTAAGTAAGGCTGCTATGTTTCCTAGTCTTAGAGTGGCCTTATGCATAAGGTGATGGTGTCCTATGGGGTGCAGTGGCACAGTCTCCCTGGTCACCTGAGCCAAGTGCTCCAGTTATGCCCTTGTTTGGATTGTGTGTGCCCTCCTGTTACAGTTGAGCCTTGGTTGCTGTTTGTTCATCAGTGGGAAGGACTGATCCTTGGGCTGATTGGTTGCGAAGACTGGCTGTGACCAGTGGAAGAGCTGTTATGCAGGGGCTGACCCTAGAGATCAGAGTTTGCTTTAGCAGGGCTCTGGTGCCTGCCCTGTCTGCCCTTTGGGTGCGTCGTCCTCAGATGTGGTCCCAGGTAGTGCTCTGGCTCAGGCCAAAGCCAGTCACAAGGCATGCTGACTGGGGCCTCCTGGGAGGGGTCCTGCTGCAGGCCAAGTTCAACTGCAGCCTGTGTACTGCCTGGGGCCACCTGGCATGAGCCACCTATGCTCTGCCAAGCCACAAACATAAGCTAGCTGCCACTAGTGCCAGAGTTGGGGCTGCTCAGCAAGACGTACAGGGAATGCTGAGGCCAGATGCTACTCATTTAGGTTTTGTGAACTTTTAAAAGATTTTAGGAAAGTCTGCAGCATGAACCAAAACAGGACAGTTCATGGAAAATCCACTGGAAGCAGCTTGGGAGGGCCCGCAAGTTGGGAGAGGCTGAGTCTCAGGGAATCACTAGGGCGGGGTAAAGGGTGTCAGCCAGGTTGATGGAGACTCAGATATGGCGCCTGCCTGTAAACTAGATCTGTAAACCAGGTGGGGGAGGGCTCAACAAAAGAACAAGGCAGACACTCAGTTCCTCCTTGTATGTCCCTGGCTCCTTGTATGTCAAGCTGCTGCCCAGTGCTGGAGCCCAGAGTGAATGAGTCCATGCACAGGCCCTTTAAGGGGAAAGTCTGTGACTCCCTTAGCCCTCTATCTTACACAATCTCTGCTGGTTTTCACAGTCAGAAGTTGTGGGGACTTCTCTTCTTGGCACTGGAACCCTGGGCTGAGGAGCCCAGTGTGGGGCCGGGATTCCTCACTCCTCTGGGGCAACCTCCATAGCCAAGATATTTCTCTCGATTCTCAACCACCACATGTGGTTGTGCAATCAGTCCGCTTCACATCCCCACCCCTCCTACTGGCCTCGAGGTGGCCTCTTCTGTGTGTCCCCAGTTGTAGGACTTCTGTTCAATTAGACTTCAAGAGACTCCTAATGATGGTTGTTCTGTAGTTTAATTGTAATTTTGATGTGATCGTAAGAGGAAGCAAGCACAACATTTACCTACTCCGCCATCTTGACTGGAACCACTCTGTGTCCAACAGTCTTGATGGGTGAAGGGATTCAGAACACACCTCCCCAAAGTGTGCTACTTCGACATGTGGACTATTTCTAGCTGAAGGCAATCAAGACCCAGCAGTTTCAAGAAACCTCTACCTTTCCATTAACTACCTAAAAGAATTTAGATAGGGAGTCTGGTTCAGAGAGAAAACTATTACCAGAAATAACTTTTTATCTGAATGACCTATCTATATGGCAGGGCAAACATCTAATTACCTCATATCTGTCAAACATAGGAATGTGGTCCTGTGAATTACCCTCCACTCCTTGGAAGTCTCAGGCCCCTATCCCATTCCTTAACTCAAGTTAAGTCTCAAATGCTCAACTTTTCAGGGGTCTCATATTCTTATGGACACCCATACATAAATATGTAATTAAATCTGTTTTTTTTTCTTCCCATTAATCTATCTTATGTTAATTTGATTATTAGACCAGCCAAAGAACCTAGAAGGGTAGAAGAAAATTTTTCCTGCCCCACCTGGGCAAAAGGCATACAAAACAGAGCACAAAGGAGGTAATATGATTAACAGAAAATATGGAAAAGTAACTCAATTTCAACTTCACCTGAAATCAAAATACAACCTTTTGCTTACCAAACTAGCTGAAGTTAAAGAAAAAACTAATAATATCATCCATGGCTGGTGAGTATGTGATAAAACAAGGAACTAATATATTTCTGTGGCAATTTAAAATTGGTACAATCCTTTTGGAAATCTTTTTGGCAACACATATCAAGAATCTTAAAAATATTCTTTTTTTTTTTTTGGTAATTTCACTTTTGGGATCTATACTAAGGGAATAATCCTACATGAGAAAAAAACATATAATACGCAGAAAGATGTTCTTCAAGACATATATGCAGTTGCAAACCACCTAACTAATCAATAGTAGAAGAATACAGGAGAAATTATTGTGTGTTTATTTGATGAAATACCATATAGCAAATATGAATTGACATGAATGATTCCCATAAACATAATACTGAGAAAAAAATAAAAGCAAGTTGTAGACTACATACTGTATAATACTAATTATGTAAACTTCGAAACATGCAAGTAATACTACATATTACTTAGAGATATATATATGTGGTAAAAGTATAGATAAATGCATAGACTGAATAGTCACCATTTAAACATTTCTTGAGAAATTTAAAATATATAACCATTAAAAAGTTATAAATAAATCCAATATAATAACATGGAAAATATTTGTGTTATAATATTAAGTTAAACAAATTACATATTCAAAATGATTATAACTATGTAAAAACCACCCAAAAACTGACAAAGGAATACCCCCAAAGTTAACATCTTTCCCTTCAGATGGTGGTGTTATTACTTCCTTCTTCTTTTAAAATATTTTGTCCATTTTCTTTTATATTTGGCATTGTACTATAATTAAGCAAAATCTTAATGTTTTGATTACAAAGTTGCTTGAAATTGGTAGATATATATTAATAAGTAAGGGAAATTGTTAGTTTTTTTTCTGTTAAGTTTCAGATGTTGGTAAAACTTTCAGATGGGCATTAATGATCTCGGGTAAATAAATCGTAATAAGCAGATGAAAAGAAAAGTAAGGTGAATGTATAAGAGATGATCTGGTTTCTATTGGAATAATAAAATGTATTTGTTTTTACTATTTCTAAACCTGTTAATAACAGGGTTTTATATTCCTGAAGATGAAAAAGAGAGGGCAGTATTTCACAATCTTGAAGATAATGAAACTATGACTTTTTTTAGTGATCAGGAGCATTATCAATTTATATCTATGTCTGCACTTGAGAAACAGACAGCATCTTATTAAACTCTTTCTGTGGAACCAATTCAATGGGTGGGGAGAGGGGGATGGAAATGATAAGAAAAAAATTCTGAGATGTTCTAAATTAAATTACAGTAACCAGAGAGTGAGAGAAAGGGACAGAACTGTTAGTCCGTTAATGGCTATGGACCAGCTAATAAAAGACTTCACATTCATTTTGCCTGTTGGAATTTCATATTAATTTTCAGTGGCTACTTCTGTGGATTATTTTAACCAGATACCATTTAACACTGGGAGCCTCTGCTTGTTTACACATGGTCTCTGGACTACTTCCCATAGCCGCTCTATAGGAGTGGACATTTCTTTACACAGACTCTGCTATCCCAGAGCTGGCCTGCTTCACCTTCTCCCACCCTTTTGCCTCTAGTTCATATAATTTCCTTCAGACTATCTCTTCCTTTCCCCTTCTTCCTACTAGATGTATAAAAACCCTTGCAAAACTCTGAGGTGACAGACATGCTGTTTTTCTACCTAACCATGCTGCTAGTAGTTTAGACTCTATGCCCCAAAATTGGTCTTTTGGCTAGCATTTTTGGGTCAATAAAACTTTACTTGAAAAATGACTGTAGTTGTAGAAGTTAAAGAAAGATGTGTTAGTTTAACAGAAGAAACACAAAAATAGAGAATTCAAATGGAGAGCTTCCATGATGCATGACAGCAAAAATCAGCTTCAGACCTTCTAAATAGTGGGACATGGTGTAACTTTCATCTCATGAATATGCTCTTTATTCTGTTAAAGAGAAAGCCCAAAATGGCACCACTCGTGCTAAAAGTTAATGATACCAAACCTAGATTTAATACTTGATCTAACTGCAGTTTCAACCTTTCCCAGAAACATAACCTTAATGGACTAGTCTGGAATTTTCTGGTCAAACATCAGTAAGGTAATCTGTCACATGGGCCCTCTCTATGCCCCTACCACCTCCCCATCCCACAGCAGAAAGAGGAAATATGCACGATAAAAACTCTTCTACTCTCTTAGCCCAAAGAAAAATCTTCTGGGCCCCCAAATAATTCTTTTTTTTTTCTTTTTTTTCTTTTTGGTTAATAGTCTTTTGTCCCACTTTGCTTCTTATGAAAACCTTCCATACAACCCCATCAGAGTGCCCTTTCATGAAATGATGCAGCCCCATTTACGAATTGCTTAATCAAACCAATTAAATCTTCAAAATTACTTGGTTGAATTTTGTTTTTTTAACAGTTCCAAGTATGGCAAAAGTAATGCTGGTACGTGTTTACTCTCCTACCTTTGTTAAGCATTAGGACATATTGACAAATAAAGTACAGTATTAGAATCTTCTGATTGGGTAAAATTTTCTGAACTCTGCATAAGGTCTTCCTCTTCAGGCATGTTATATTTTTTGCTATTACTCAAAGTGTGTTCCATGGACCAGCAGCAGCAAGGTCACTTTGGAATTTGTTAGAAATGCAGAATCTCAGACCCCACTCTAGACTTTCTGAATTATAATCAGCATTTTAAACAGGATCCCCATATGATTTCTGTGCAAATTAAAATTTGTGAAGCACTGATGTAGCCCATTAAGAAAGTCTATGGAATTCAATATAAAAGTCTATAGTTTTTCAGTAATTATTACAAATCTTTATAGGATCTTGGTTCCTTGGAATGTGCTAGAAACTTTGAAATCTCTCAGAAGAAATGCACATATGAACTTGAACATAGTACTTTGCATAAAAAAATTCAGAGGGATTCATAGTCTCAAAGTTAAAAGTTAGTTTTATTTTCCTTCTCTAACCTAGGGTAACAATTTTCAACAATTCACATACGAATAGACTGAATGACTAAGGTATGAACACAACCTAGATAGTTGAGACACTTGTGTGTGTAGGTTACTTTTGTGAAGAAACAAACAAAACTAAAACGTATATATTTTTAAAACCTAGTCATCAGCAATGATTGCATTTGTAGGTATTAGTAGTTAATACTTTTTCCTTGTGAAGAAATAAAAAATTTAACTTAAAATTGTTGATTTTGGTCTTAACTAAAATGAAAAGAAATTAGATGCCGTATTAGAATTCGAAAAGAAGCTTTGAAGGGAAAGAATCCTGCTTAATTCTCAAGCTCTCTGTTGGTTATTTTAAAATGATAAGGAAGAGAAGTTAAGAGAATATTTACATTCTATAACCACAAGAGTAGAGTAAATAAAAAACACTGTTACAGAGGTGAAAAGGTCCTACTTAAATTTAAATCTATGCAGGACCTGTCTCTTGTTAATATTTACTGAGAAAGAGCAAAAAGCTCAAGCAACTTCAATCCAAACAAGAAGTATCATGGTAAGCATTTAGAGTACAATGGAGTTTTCTCCTTATTTTTAACTGTCTCCTACTTTTAAAAATCAGAGAAATGTAGTCATTACTGAGGGTTATTTCTATAACCAATGACACTCAGTTTCCTCCCAGTTTTTTAAATTATGGCCCTGATAACAATAGCACTGTGTTTTACTCTTCTTTATTGCCATATGTGCTGGAAAAATTTATCCAAATTTTTTTCATCAGATTTGCATCAGCAATATCTATTTCCGAGGATTATTCATGGATTACCCATAAATATTTAAAACAATGTTTCTGTGGATTTAATCTTTGCTGTATTTGGCTTAGAGTTTTGTTTTCTAAAAAAAATTTCCATTTCCTTTCTCCCATTTAGCATAAAACTTATCCCAGTTTAGTGTTTGGTCAGCCAATATATTTGCAATCTCATTTAGATCAAATGCGACCATCTGCATGAAAGGCTCTGTTGGCAGGCTGTAGAACACTATACAAAAAAGAGGAGTTTACCTCAAAATAGAAATTGCCCTGCATAGATTTTTAAAAATTAAGCTTTAAATAAACCAAAAAATAAAGAAAGAAAGAAAGAAAGAAAGGAAGAAAGAAAGAAAGAAAGAAAGAAAAGGTGCTCTGAATGTTTCATTGGTGAAAATTCTTAGAAAGTATTTTCTTTAATGTTTTCTAGAAGCTATCTTTTTGAAAACTTTATTCGCATCTATCCTTAGCCTACTCTACTAAAGTTTTTTTGTTGTTGTTTTGCTCCCCAATACTATTTTTCCCACCACTGGCTCGAAATCTGCAGTTATCTTTGTCTTTCACCCACTGTCATATCCTTCTGTCATTTCTCCCCATCATTATGCAGCTAGAGGTAAAGCCAAATTAAAAACAGGAGGAAACAGTTGGCAAAACGCCACAGTTCATTTAAGACAATCTACATTTAATATAGCTCTTGGCTTCTGCTTAGAAAGTGACCTTCCCTAATAAACAACTAGCAACCCAGCTTCTTTAGTGGTTTAGCCACAAGTGAACGCATACAGGGATGTTGGGCTGCAGCCTACAAACTACTTTGGAACCAACAAGTGTGATCAGAGAAAAGAGAATTATAGGTCACTCAGTTGTGTTTCTTGCTGTCGGTGAGGAGAACAGAGAGAATCAAAGATAACTTTGGCAAGCAAGCAGGCCACAGCATCACGGTAAAGCAGGGCAAATGTGCCTGGACCCCTGGGATTCCAGAAAAATCATATATATAATTTTTTCTTTTTGCTGCAAAAAACTTTATTGTTTCAATTTGGTCCAAGGCATGGGAGAGGGCTCCAGAGCAGTTAGAAGGCTGCCTAGTGGTTGCAGGGAGAGGGTCAGGCACAAGGCCAACACCAGGGGGATGCAGAGGGGCCCCTCAAAAGCCTCTGGACTCCAAGGCTCCTAGTCATGCTTGAGGGCGAGCCTTTTGAAGAGATACTCACCTAGGCTAGCCTGAACGAGTTAATCAGGTGGTTGCCCATCTTCTTGAGGAGTTTCACCTCTTCATCTAGGAAATGGCTCTCCAGGAAGTCACAGAGCTGAGTGATAGAAAAAGAGAAAATGATGGAGGTCTGCGAGGGCAAGCAGATCTGCAAGGACTTGGTTCAGATTCTTCTCCATGATCATGGCAGCTTCCATGGCATCCCGAGTTTTACCCCACTCATCCTGGGAAGACTTCTGCAAGTTCTGGAAGAGGGCATGGCTGCCACGCTGGTTTTGCATCTTTAAGAGACAATCTACGCCTTCGCATTTCTCCTCGATCAACCCGTGGAATGAGTGGCCCATGTCTTCCAGAGCCACATTGTTGTGGTCAAAATAGAAGCCCAGATAGAGGTAGGTGTAGGAGGACCACAAATGCAGGTTGACCAGGAGGTTGATGGCAGCTTCCACCTCGGTGAAGTAATTCTGACAGATTTGAAAGCTCATGGTTAATTCGGCAATAAGTAGTTAAGCTCAAAATACGGTGTTGGCTGGACTCAGAGGCCAAGGATGGCTGAGAGGTTTCAAAGGTTGTGACCGGAAAATATATTGGAGGGTTGTGGGGTGCTGGGAGAAGGGGTACCCCTGGGTCTGTTCCATCCAAACACTGTAGGAGCAAGAGACAGATCCAGGGGACTGCCGAGGGTACCGCGCCAGAAAATCCTTCTTAATAATTGAGTCATCTCACACATCTCATTTCTTGAAGGACAAAGCTAAATGCTTAGTAATCTCTCGATACCTACTTATTTTTCTATGGTGTTTCCTATTATTATTGTTACTATTTAAGAAGACTATTAATTTGTATTTAATTATTTTGTGTCACCATTTCAAACTTATAGACAGTTGTATATCAACACATTTCCTTTGGATTTCTGCACATAATGTTGATTTTGTTTTTGCCTTTCCGGTAATTTCTCTTGTTTTGTATTTTATTGTATTGGTTTGTACTTCCAGAGTAGTGTTAAATAATTGCAATAAATGTGGCATCATTGTTATCTCCTTTTGATAGAAATGCTTTATTCGATTATAAGTTGGATACTGTAGTGGGTTGAATTGTGTTCCCCTAAAAGATGTGTTATTAAAGTCTTAACTTTTGGCAAATGTGAATGTGACCTTAGCAGATGTAATCAAGTTAAGGTGAAGTCATCCTGGATTAGGGTGGGCCATAAATCCAATGACTGTTGTCCTTATAAAGAGGGAGAAATTTGGAGACATACACATCCACACAGAGAAAAGACAGCCATGTGAATGAAGATGAAAGCAAAAACTGGAGTGATGACACATAAGTCAAGGAATGCCAAGAAATGCTGGCCAGCACTATAACTGCAGAACCAGCTCAGAATATACTGAGTTGCTTTTCAGAGCCAACAGACCAAAACTGCAAGTCATGTGCAGAGGAGAGATATTTGACCCCTACCTGCACTGGAAACCAAAGTCTCATCCCCTGGCCACTACAGAACCAAAGGACAAGGACATCACAGGAACTTGAACAACGGAACCCTTTCAAAAGTAAAGGGTCAGTTGTTTGGGAAGATCCAATGCCCCTTACCATTAATGGCCAAGCGCCAAGGTCCTCCAATTAAAATTTGCCTCACCAATGCTTCTGCATACCTGTTCCCCCTAAACCCTTAAAAACCCACTCTGAACCCTGGATTGGGACGTTCCAGCTTTTAAACATTAGCTTTTTGTTCTCCTGGGTGGCACCATTAATAATAAAATAGCTAATTTTTCTCCACTGCAACTCTTGGTGTTTAGTGTTTGACTCTGCTAGCGCCAGGTGGATGAACTCTTTCTGTTTTCTTTATGTTCAGTAACACCACCAGAAGCCAGGAATAGGCAAGGGAAGATTCTTCTCCAGAGCCTTCAAAGGGAACATGGCCCTGTTAATGCCTTGATTTCAGACTTCTGGCCTCCAGAACAATGAGAGAATAGATGTCTATCTTTTAAGCTATCCAATTTATGGTAATTTGTTCCTAGGAAACTAATACAGATATTGTTTGTATTTCAAAATATTTAACAAGAATATTTCCACTTTGTTTTGATTATGATTATTAAAAAACAAAATCCAACCAGGTAATTTTGAAGATCTAATTGGATTTATTAAGCGATTCATGAATGGGGCTGCATCCCATCCAGCAACTAGAAGGATGCTCTGAGGGGGTCATACAAAATGGAAGGTTTTTATAGGAAGAAAGGTGGGACAAGGAACTATTAACAAAAGAAAGGATTGTTTGGGGGTCCAGACATCTTCTCTTTGGGATAAGAGAGTAGAAGCATTTTTATCATGCAGATTGCCTCTCCTTTCTATGGGGATGGAGAGGGCCTACACAATGATTACCTTACTGGTACATGACCAGAAAATTCCAGACTGGTTGATTAAGATTATGTTTCTGGGAGAGGTTGAAACTGCAATTAGGTCAGGCATTAAATCTGGATTTGGTATCATAGGTTTTAACACAAGTGGTGCCATTTTGGGCCTGTGGTTTTCTTTTTAATATGATATTTTAGAAAATTAAAAAAAAATAAATACTTTTTTATCTATTGACTACTTGCTAAATATTTATATATTATAGTTTTAAAATGTCTATATATTTATATTCATATAGATAATTTTAATATAAATTCATAAATATGATAATAGATATATATCCTGGATTTTATATTTTTTATATTGTAGTCTTTTTTATTCTTTGTTTTTTTTTTGGTTTTTTTTTTTTTTGGCACTCTCCTCCCTTTCTCCTGCTTCTCCATCTACATCATCCTACCTGACCTACTCAGGTAACTGTTTAACATTTTTTTCTCCATGCTCAACTATATGCACAACACATAGGTTTTATACATGTATTCACAAATGTAGAGATATTTGCATATATACATATTTATATACACACAGAAATATACAGGAATTTTTCTCATTTGTTTTTCAGAAATGAAATATTAGACATGTGATAGTCAGTTATATGTGTCAACTTGGTTATACCATTAAACACTAAGGTAGGTGTTGTTGTTCAGGTATATTTTGTAAATGTAATTAAAATCTATAACCAGTGACTTTAGGTTACGTCCAAGATAATTGAATGGAACTTATCCAATTAGTTGAAAGGCCTTAAGAGCAGAGCTTTTTGAAGAAACTTTACCTGTGGACTGCAGCTTCAACCTGTGCCATAGATTTCCAGCCTTCCTTTCCTGATGGTCTGCCCTATGGATTTTGTACTTCCCTAGCCAGCTCCCACAGTTGTGTAAGCCAATTCCTGCAATAAATCCTCTAATATATGTCCCTACTGGCTTTGTTTCTCTAGTTGAGTCCTGACTGATACAACACTTTTTTTCATTTTGCCTTTCTAAATCAATAATATTTTTGGAAATCACAGTGGTAGTTCATTCTCTTTAATTACTGCTGCATACTGTTCTAGGGTGTAGATGTACCGTTATGTTTTGACTGTTTCCAGTTTTATGACATTATGAAAAATTCTGCATTAAACAGCTTATATTGGTGCTTTTCTTCTAGATGGAATCCCATAATGGGGACTGTTGAGTTAAACAATTATATAGGTTATCTCTTATAAAATGTAAATACATGTATAAATATTTAATTTTATTTGATGTTACTACCTTGCTTTCCAAAAAGACTGGATTTCATATAATGCCACTAACATTATATGAAAGTACTCTAACAATAGGTGTTACTATTTTTTCAATTTTTTTCTGATAAATATAAATTAATAATTACTTTAATTTCCATTTCTCTGATGCTTAAGTTTGAGTATCTTTTCATATGGTTTTGGGCACTTGGATTTGCCCTTCTCTGAAATTTTCTTAATACCTTTTGCCTATTTTACCATGGGGTTGTTTGCCTCTTCTTATAAATTTAGAAGAAATTTACTCTTTGTTCTCTGTACAGTAACAATTTTAATGTGCTATTTATTAACTTTGTTTATGATATATATAGCCAAAGTTCTTATTTACATGTAATTAAAATATGCTTATTCTCTCTGTCACAGCTTTTTTTTCTATTACAGCTTCTTGGTTTCAAATCTTGGTGAACAAGGTCACCAGTATCCTTAGAAGAGATTGTGCACAGAGTATCCTAGATTGTCTTAGAAAATTTTTATTGTTCTATTGCTATTATTAAGTCTTTTAGTATTTTTGTTTATATTATATTTACTTAAAAAACCTAAGAGACTGGTAAATCCTAATCATATTGTCAACAATATAAAATTTTGTTTTCAAATTCTAAACCAATTAAAAAATTTTCTTGACTTATAATTGTCAGAAATTCCAAAACCAACCTTAACAGCTTTATTGAGGTATAACTGGCATATACTAAACTGCACTTGTTTAAAGCAGGCTGCTTAATAAGCTTTGAAATACATCCATGAATCCATCACCACAACCAAGAAAGGGAACATATTCATCATCTTCAAAAGTTTCCTTTTGGACGGTTGTTATTCTTCCCTATGCTCCACCCACCCAGGTAATCAATGATGTTTCCTATCACTACAGATGAGTTTGCATTTCCTAGAATTTCATATAAATGGAATCATAAAATGTGTACTTTTTTTTCTTTTGGTCTGTCTTATTTTACTCAGCATAATTATTTTGCAATTAATTTACATTGTTGAATGTATTGATAGTGTATTTTTTTGTATTGCTGAGTAGCACTTCATTGTATGGATATACCACAATATATTTACCAATTCATCAGTAATGGACATTCTATTCAGTGTCGGTTCTCTTATTCAGAGCATTGTTTGAACATTGAGAGTAGGCTTTTCCACACATTTCACATTAATGTTTATTATCTGTATGGGTTTTTGCATGTACAATAAGCAGCATGATTTAAGGGAAGGCTTTTTTACCATTTACTACATTCATAGGGTGTCTCTCCTATAAGAATTTTGTAATGTATAGCTTCTGTCTAAAGATTTTTGCACATTCATTGTATTTATAAGGCATCTCTCAAATACAAATTTTCATTTGCCATTGAATGCTTTCTCACCTTTCTTACAAAGGGTTTATCTCCAGTATGACTTCTCTAGTGTCCAATGAGGCCTTACTTCTGAGTGAAAGCTTTCTCATACTTAGTATATTCATAAGATTTCTCTCTTGTATTTGATGAATAATGAGAGTTTTTCCTTTTGGCTCAAGATTTTCCACATCGATTACATTTCTAGAGTTTCTTTCCAGTATGAACATTTTGATCTTCAACGAGGTATTATTTCTAACTAAAGACACGTCTACATTGATTACATTCAGGGGGTTCTTCCAGTATGATTTTTCTCATGCTCTGTGAGATCTGGTTCATTACTGAAGGCTTTCCCACTTTCTTTATATGTACAGAGTTTTCCACCAGATGTCTTCCTGGGTGTCTACTGAGTCTTGGAATTTGAATAGAAGCTTTCCCACATTCATAAGATTTCTTCTTAGAATAATGAGTATAAAGTTTTTCTATTATAGCTGAAGACTTTTCCATATTTATCACTTTTATATGATTCCCTACCTATATGTATTCTTAAATGTAGAATGAGGAATGCAATTCAAAAGAACACATGGGAAAAAAAGAAAAAACACTTGAATTGACTATATTCAGCACATGCATGAATGCACACTTTCTAGTATGCATTTTCTTATGATCTCTGAGGTATTGCTTCAGGCTAAAGGTTTTTTCACATTCATTATATTTATGAGTTTTTCTCCAGTATGATTTTTTTTTTTTTATGCTTAAGGAGATTTGATTTGGCTGGAGGTTTTCCACCATTCCAAACATGTTATTGTTTTTCTTATTAATTCTCGTATTAATTTGAAGGTATCTTTACATTATATTTCTGAGAGAAGACTTTTCTCACAATGACTACCCTTAAATGAGATTACTACAAATAGGATGAACTATAACATATTTATTATATTCACAATAATTCTTGCTTTCACAGGTTCCCTCATATTAAAATCTAAATTATGGTCCAAAATTTTCAAACTGAGTCACATTCATAAAGATGTTTTCTTAAAGAAACAATATTTAACTGTAAGTACTTTTCAATTTCATGCATTTTCCATCTTTTTCCTTGACTGTGTTTTATGAAGGAAGATACAACTTGATTCACAGTCTTCATGTTGCTTCTCTCTCTGCTCATGAACTTTCCAGGCTTCTTCTGGACAACATGTCCTTTACAATTCTTCTTTCAACATCTGTGACTCTAGCTGTTTAAATTGAAAGTGATATCTAGTTTTTGTGACTTAAGGTTTCTCGGAGTCTGGGCCACAAACAAAAGCAAATACCCCCAAATAGCAAGTTCTTTTGCCTTCACATTATTTAAAAAAAAAAAAAAGCTGATTATATTTTCTACTCCAATGTCTGATTTTATATAAAATCACATAAAAAATTTTATCAGCTCAATTCCTTAGTCTTTTCCTTTTGAATGTCAACCCCCCCCCAAAATTATTGCTTCGTAAATGTTCATAACCTCAGCCATCCACATTTAGATACATCCACCTCCCCAACACACAATCTTGTACCCACAGTGTCTTACTTGATTTATAATGTTGTCTTAGTTTTCTATGGCTGCCATGACAAAGTACCACAAACTAGATGGTTTAAAACAATTTATTTTCTCACATTTCCAGAGGTTAGATGTCTGAAATAGAAATGTCAGGGCAATGCTCCCTCTGAAGGCTCTAGGGAAGAATCCTTCTTCTCTTCAAGCTTTTGGAGGTGGCTGGCAATTTTTGGTTTTCCTTGGTTCGTAGATGCATTATACTCTATCTCTGTCTCTGTCTTATATATTCTTCCCTGTGTGTCTATGTCTCTGTTTTTTACTTTTTATAAGAACACCATTGAGTTAGAGTCCAACCTATCAAGTATGACTTCAGTTTAACTAATTATATTTGCAAAGACCCTATTTCCAAAACAAGTCACAGGTTCCAGATATGGACTTTGGAGGGCACTATTCAACCCAGTACAAATATCAAACATTTTTTATATATGTTAAAAAAAATTTTTTTTCTGGGTCCAGATTCCAATCCAGGGAACACATTGCATTTAGTTGTGTCTTTTTAGCCTTTGTTAGTTTGGAACATTTCCTCAGCTTTCCTTAGCTTTCATGACACTAATATTTTAAAGGTGAATATAAGCCACTTATTTTGGGTTCTTTGGTGTCATTTCTAGTCATTAGACCTCAGTTGGGAAACCATCAGAGAGGATTTAATAATGTTAAATGTAAAATTAGGGGAACTTCTCTCGAGAGGCCAAGGGACAGAAGAGTGGACCTCCCTAACCACTGATATTGTCTACTCATAGAACTAAAAGGGAACATTTGAGCGACTCTCTTAACCAATACCATCTTTCCCAAGGCACCCATTCCATGTGTCCATATATGGAGTGAAGAGTTAATAGCATCTCTGCCTCATCAGGCCCTGCTTTATGCTTTCTTTTCAATTAAATTCAACAAGTGTTTACTGACAGCCTTTATTCTAAGTCCAGTGCTGCCTGCACAAGAGTCAGTGGAGGAACAAGACATGGTCTAGTCATCAAGTTGCTAAGAAGGACCTGGAGTTTTAAAAACGTAATGTTCTCCCATTCTTCCAACTTTGTTTCCAGGTGTGTGTGTATTTTAAATAAACAAAACAGTAAGGAAGATATCACTGAATGAATTTTACAATCCCTCCCCCGTGGGTGTTTCCTATTTAAAGTCTTTTGGTTAGTTCTATATTTTTCTTTTCCTTGGTTACCCATAGTTTAACAATTTTGTATGTTTTATCATCATTAATACCTCTACTCGTTTAAGTTCTAGTGTGCTACGTTATTTTACAGGTAAATATCATTTAAGCTTCAAAATAATGTAGCCAGATAGAAGTCATGGATGGGAAACTGCTCTTTGAAAGTCCAAAAGTTCAAGGTCTCTTCTAGATCTAGCTGCCATTCGTACTAAGAGTAACTAGAGCTGGGTGTCTTGCTCCAAAGCTTAAGCTTACGTCTATGCAGTCGGCTGCCTTCTGAGAAAGCAATTTTAATGAATGATAGGATGTGGAAGCCTGAGGTTAAGAAAAGCGTTAACTCACGGGTTAGCCAGTGTTGAATAACACTTCATGTTTCCGAAAAATCATTTCCTTTTTCAGAATGTTAAGGGAAAGGAGAGATGCAGTGAGTGCAGGGTTTGGAAGGGACTGCATACAGATCGGCGGGTCAGAGGTTAAAGGAAGCGCCCTCAGCCCCAAGGAGCTCTCGGATCTAGGGTCACACCCCGAGGACACTTAGGCCCGAGGCCAGGAGTAGGTTTCCACGTAGAACACCGGTTCAGCGGTGCGATCGGCAGGAAGGCCGCTTAGGAACACGCGGCGCTAGGGTGGGTGGGGCCTGGCTCGGAAACCGGTCCAGCAGGCCAACCAGTCCACCTGGGACTCGCAGACTAGACGTTTCTCCCGCCCCCACGCCCGCGGGTCCATTAGAGCCCGGTGGACTCTGAGTCTGAAGAGTCGGCTTTTCTGATTGGCTTAGAGTACGAACGCAAGCGAGTGCTGCCCGAGACTCGCTCTTTGATTGGATTCTAAAGGAACAGCAGAGCAGGAAATAAAGAGGCCTTCAGCCATTGGGCCATTGTGTGAATCTCCTTTTGCCTTCTTTGCCGGCTGAATAAGCGTCTCAGGATCTTCGTCATGAGTCTTAAATCTGGGCCTGTCAGTTTGCCCCAGCGTTTCTCGTTTCTAGGCAGGGCATGGGGTTTACAGAGTTCAACCAATCACATAAAGCCGGAGATCAGGTTGCCAGGCAGATTATGCTAATATGCCCCGCCTTTTATGCAGCTCCCACTCTGCGGCGGGAAGAACCACCTGGAGGTGGCGGGGGGGGTTTGATTTCCATCACCCCTAGGGAGAGAGGATCGGGGACCCGCTGATCTTCCAGCTCCCCTCACCCAACGTCGTGTAAGTACCTAAAGGATTAAGGGAACCGGATAAGCCAGCGTCCAGAGTACCCCATCGGCTGGGAGGGTGTTTCGTCTTTGCTTAGTCCCACCCAAAATGGCGCCAAGCTCTTTCCGCGTCTCAGAGCCCGGCCGGGGCCAACCGACCGCGGACCCGGGGGAATTGATGGTGGTGGTGGGGGGGAGAAATCCCGGCGGCACCGCCCGATGGTACAGTCCAGCCGGGGCTGGGACGCGGCACCTCACTCGGGGTGGGGGGTCAAACCATCTGCACCTTCTAAGGGGAAAGGGGCAAAATCCCCTAGAGGAGTCCCTCCTGGCGCTGCATTCCGCGATGGCCTCGGCACCACTTCGCCTCTGCCTTCCCCGCGCGCAGCCTCCCCCCTTGCGACCCCGGAGTGGCTCGCACGCTCAGCCGGCTGCGCGCACCTCTCCTCCCCTGCCCGCGTTGGTTGGGCCGGGACCGCAGTTGGGCGCCCGGCGCGCTCCTGCGGCGGCGGTTGGGCGGGCGCTCGGGGTTCGGCTGGCGGTCGCTGGCTGCCGGGGCCCGGGGGTGGCGCAGCTCCGGCCGCAGGGCCGGGCGGGCATCGCGCCCGCGCCATGGAGGGCTCCATCGGCATGGGCTCCCTGCTTTGTCTTGTGAGGCCGCCCCGCCACCTGCCATCGATTGCCTGCCCCCGTCCCATATTTACTAGTGGGCGTCACCGGGACCCGGAGAGGCCTCGCTTGGAGGGGCGTGGGGACAGCATGTTGGGGTCGGTTTCGTTAAATAGCGGCCCAGGGTGGGCTGGGCGGAGGCCGAGGTCAACCTTCTCTCGTGTCGAGCGCAAAGGCGGGAGTCAGAGGCCTTTGGGGAGCTGGTTGCTGGTGTTATAGTTTCCAGCCGATCATCAGCTTTCATTAAGCATTTGTTAGTCTGTAGCCAGCTTTTAGGACTATGTCTCCTGAGTAAAGTGAACGCAGCGCTATTAAATTTTCTGTGCGTACGCGTTTATCCTGGCTTGGCGGATTTGTTGGATTTCAGTCAGTTTTCAGTCAATATTTGTGTGCTTAAGCACAAGGAGGGCCGGCTGGGGTGCTGTCATAGAGGATTAAATGTGTAATGAGTCTCACCCAGCTCAGCCCTGTGTTTAATTCGCCTTCGCTTGTTCAAATCTTTCCCGGCTCATCACCCGCCAAAGTTCTTTAAACTTGATAGTACTTCATTAAAAACAAAATTACTTGGAACTGTTTCGTGGCCTCATTTTCTGACCCGTTCCTTGGTTATCACTTCACCTTTTGCTGTGAGCTCTTTGAAGGCAGGAAGGTGTGTTGTGTGCTTTTTGATACTCTCCTATCCGCGCCCCCTTCCTCCCGCACCGCAGTAGCTTCTACGTTGATGAACTATTTGTATGTTGCTTTAGCTTTGAGAGAACAAAAACTAAGATTTGGTTGAGGGGCAAAGCCGAGTTTAAAGCAGCGTTGATTCCATCTAGTATACAGAGATAGTAACTTATAGGTTTACTTTTAATAAATTGAGATGAAATGGACATAATACGAACCATTTTAAAGTGAACAGTTTAGTAGTAGATTTACATTTTAAAATTTTGGACCAAGACGTTTTCTCCACGGCGACTCTTATTCTTTGAACATCTACTCTTAGCTCTGCTGTTAGTTTTTCAAGAGTACTGAACTGCTCTTCGTTTTTCTAAGTAAGCCATTTTTAGTTTAATGTCATGTAGCATTCTCCACTACATATTAATGTGTACATTGTATACGTATTGTACATGTGAATGTAATTGAGTATGTATTACAGGTAAGGCAAAGTCCATGTCTTCAGGGGCCCTGAATGCTTTACTTAGAGATTATGCTGGTATAAGGAATAGTTTGTCAATCCAATATATTCCTAAATTGATTGGCACCGTTTCAGTTTACAGTTGTCTAAACATTTTTTCTTCCACTTTTAAAAATAATACATGATCAATATAGAAAACAAAATATAGAAACCATATATATAAAAAAGAACTTACCTAAAGTACGATTTCTAAAGAGTATCTGCCAATATCTGGTGTGATTCAAATCTTTTAAGTATGTGTGTGTAAAACATTTTTACAAACTTGGCATCATGATACGTGGTTTTTGTATTTTTTTTTTTTTAATATAGATAGGTACTTAATGATTTCACCGATAATTTGCCACTTTCAGTACTTTTCCCCATTACTTGAAGGGAGCATCATGAGATCCTCTGAATTAAAAGAATGAAAATACTTGACTTATTTTACTGTTTAAAAGCATAATTTAATGTAATAGGTTTCTGAGTAACAAGAATTAAAGAATTGAGAAATGTCGAGCTGTAATTTTGATTTCCTTAATAATTTTATATTTTAAACACTGGTGCACATGGTAACTACATAATTTCATTTGGTAAAAATAGTAAACTATTAAACATCCTGTCACTGCAATGTTTGAATTGTTTAGTCACAGTTTGTTTTAAAATTAAAGGCTGGTGTACTTTGACCTTCTTACCACTAAAATACAGTCTTCCACCACTCCACCTCCTTTCCAAAGAATATAGACACACCCTGTCTAGCAATTTGTTTTTTCACAAGCAGAATTTATTGACTACGGTTTAAATTTATGATAGGTACTTTAATATATTAGCAAATGAGAATTTGGTCTGGTGTCTAGAAGGAGCCAGTGAGTTAAGAAAAAGCAAGTGTTTACTACAACCAAATCTTTGCATAATGGTTCTGCTTGAATTTTCCTGGGGTATTGGGTAGGGGCAGGAAGGTGAGGGGGAAGCTTTTTCTGACTTTATTATTTTGTTCATTCTCTATTGAAACCTTCCTCTCTTCTGGTGTACTGTTTACATGATTTAGTTGAATCGCTGATAAAGGGTAACTGGCCTCTGGCCTCCCCCCTTTTCCCATCAATGAAATAACCCTAATTCAAGATTTATGTGGAATATTCTTTAACTGGTGCCTTTTCTGTTTATTTCTTACAGCTCCTTCTGTGACATTGATACTGTACTGAAACATTATTTCCATTCTGTTTTCAAAATCCTTCAGTGCTTCTCATTGCCCATACCTGTGTAGATTTTAAATTTGTTCAGGTTTTGGAAATTACTTGGAAGTAGGTTTTTTGGGATAAATTCGAAATAGTTTAGAGAATTAGGAGAGTGAGGTAATGGAGAGGGAGGAAGGAGTTTATGGATAATCCCAAGTCTCAATTATAGCAAGACTAGTTAAAACGTGTTGAAACCAATATATGCAATACATGAAAGTCAATACCATGCAATACTTTAAGAATCCTGGACATACAGATTGCTGAAAGGTTACTGTCTAAGATAATCTGTTTTTGTTTGTTATTCATTTCTTAATTGAACTATTTCAACAGAATATTGGAGCTAAATACTCCCTTTCTTTAGCCAAGTCTTTCCCTTTCAAGGTCCAACTCTGGTTGCAATCCACAGCCTCTTTGCTGTTGTGATCTTTAGAAGGGCTGTCTCTTAGATTTGTGCGATCCAATGTGCTCTATGGAGCACTTAAAATATGGCTAGTGCTGTAAATGTGAAATACATGCCAGATTTTGAGATTTAGTATGACCAATGCAGAGTATTTCACTTTCTAAAATGTTGATTACGTGTTGAAATATCTTGCATATACTAGGTTAAATAAAATATTACAATTAATTTCACCTGTTTTTACTTATAAAAAGTGTGGCTACTAGAATATTTAAAATTATGTGGCTTGCACATGTGGTTTGCCTGACGTTTCCATTGAAGTGCAGCCTTAGTTTGTGGAGTAGGTGTTCTGAAGTAGCACTAAGTCATACAATGTGTTTATCTTTTTGTTCCTTTAGTTTCAACTAATAGATACTGCTAATATGTAGATGTATCTGATTTTTTTAGAGTTTATGTTATCTCTCACAGAAGCATTATTATTCTTTTGAAGAGCACCTTAATCTTAAATCTTAAAACCACTTCCAGATGATTAACTGTTATTGAGTTAATATATTGAATTGATCATTTGAACTTAATAAAATGACATCTATTGAGCACATAATCCGTTTTTAAAAGGTTGAGCTAAGCATAAGCAGCTGAATTTCTCCAAACTTGGTCAGCTACTTATTCATTGATTTTTATAGTGTACCATTTTTCAAATATTTAAGAAAGATTTCTGGGAGAAACTTGAAGTAGAGAAAATAGAGCTCACATTTCTTTTTTCCCGTAATTTCAGAAAAGGCCATAATAGTTCAATTTTAAGTGTAGAACATTTTGGACCAGTTTGTGAGACACCTGTTCTATAAACAGTAAAAGAATTATACTTTACAGATAACAATCATATTCTTTACACTTATGTTTGAAAACATGGACAGTTTTGCCCTAACTGGCCTTTGTAGATGTCTTTCCTTTTACTGCCCTGTTTGGAGGTTTGATGTAGCATTTAACTACATGGGTTCCGGGGGCAAAAGAACCTAGATTACAGTTCAGTTCTATTGACTGGCTTAGTTTCTTTAAATCAAATAGTTTAACTAGTTTCTTAATTATGAATGGGGATAATAATAGTACCAATCTCATAGACTCGATAGGAGAATGCTTGTTAGCACTTACTGCAATAGTATAAATGGCTCAATAACAAAGCACATAGCAATCAGTGGCTCAATAACTGTTCACTGATTTTGGACACTTTGCTTCAGCCAAACTGGTCTTCCTAATGTCTCTACAATATTCTGGGTTGTTCATTCACGTTTTTCTCCTTCATTTCTCAACTAGAATGTTTGTTTCTCTCGGCAGGGCCCAGTTCTGCCCACCAAAATCCCATCTATCCTTCTAGAGCAGCGGTTGGTAAACTTTTTTGGTAATGAACCGGGGAGTAAACATTTGTGGCTTTGCTGGCCACATGACCCACATCACAAATACTCTCCCCTTCCTCTGTGGTGTGAAAGCATGACTATGTTCTGATTAAACTTCATTTATGGACCCTGAGACTTGGGGTAATATAACTTTCATGTGTCAAGAATATCCTTTTTTGAGCCTTTTCAACCATTTTAAAATGTAAAAGCCATTCTTAGCTCACAGCCATACAAAAGCATGTGTTGGGCAGCCTGTGGACTGTAGTATGCCAACCCCAGAGCAAGTTGAAAGGACACATTCCTTTTGGGAGGCCCTGTTGACCATCTTACTTGAAAGTGATCCCTTTTGTCTGTGAATGACCCACAGGATTTTTGTACTGCTTTATAATAATAGTAACATTTATTGAGTGCTTAATTTGTGTTGTGTTGTGTTGTGTTTAGCCCCTTCATATAGAATGCAGTATAAGAATGCGTTATACTTACTATATTCTAAAGTATTTGGAAGAATAAAGGAGTGAATATAATTAAGACAGTCAAAGTGATTTCTGAAGTTTTTCTCCCTTTTCAAAAATTTTAGTTTTGTAGGCACATCCTACCATTTTCTTAACATTGCTTGAAGATTTGGAGGCCAACCTATTGGGGGTTATTTTCAGTCTTGCTACAAACCGTGATTACAGGCAACCTCATAATGCCTTTCTAATAGTGGCATAGCTATAACTCCTTTAATTATTACTTTGTTTTTGACTAACTTTTTAAGTGTCCTTTTTAAGGCACCTGTTTGTTTAATTCTTAATGTGTGTCATTGACAGAACAATGTTGTAACTACAAAAGAGAAAAAGGAGATAGAAATTTAGTGAATTATGTGAGAGATGGGAGCTAAGACTAGGAGCAAAGTGTCTGATTTCTCAACCCCAAGCAATGGTATGTAAATAAGATTTCAGTCTCTTTCTCATTATTTATTTATCTTCCTTTTTTATTCTTTTTCTCTTGAAGTTGATGTATTCAGATTACTCCGTGTAATGCAGAAATGCTGTTTATTACTCACAAGGCAGGGAAGCTTCAGTAGCAGCTGGTGGAAGCTGCAGGAATAAAGCTGTTGACCAAGAGCAATCAGTTTTTTATGTCTACAAGCAGAGGGAGGGTTATTTCATTAGGGGAGCAGCCACCTTCTCGGATGGGAGCAAGATGTGCTACTTGGTTACAGGAACAGATAACATCCATGTGAGTAGGCATTGCTGTAAGCTCTTTGTGGACTACCTTCTTTGGTTGCTTGCTGGGCAGCTATCAGTCTTCTGAGTATGTGGAGGGGCTATGTTCTGAGTTAACCCTACACTGCACCCTGACATAGCTCCTCCACCTCACATTCTTCACGTCAGTTCTTTCTACAGGGAGTTCCTGGGTGGTTAGAGCATTTGCGTATTGCATCCATATGTCACAAATATAATAATGACTACATCCTAACACTAACAGTACACATAAACTAAGCAGTCCTGTTACCGGTTAACAGCCCCAAGAGCTCAAGGAGGGCCACCAAATGGTTAAGGGTTTTGTTCCTAGTGCTGCAACACATGAGGCTACAATTCTTGTTACAACCCCCTCCTCCCCGCAGTCTCTTGATCATTCTTCAGTCTTGAGGGAAGAGTGGCTACAACCTAAAAAGAGGTGGAGTTTGGGGGTTAGAGGAATGAAACTCCTACATTCAATTGAATATATGTTAGTTTTTGGTTTACTATGAATACAAAGTAGCCTTCTGCATGATTCTATTTATTTGAGTCTCACCTTCCCCAGAGGTATTACTGTAGGTTTAGCAGGTTGTATTAGCCATTGTGTAGATACCTCCTATGTCTATGAAAACAAGAGAAAAACAAAGGTTAATAATCAGAGCAAATTATAAACCAGCTTCTGAGTTTGTAAGGCTATCAGTAAAGGTTTCTGGATATAAGGCTGGAAGCATTTCCTGCAACTTGAAACGTCATTGATGCTGTCCTCAGACACCAAGGCAAACTCTTTGGCCCAAACAGTACCAGTTATCAAGATTGTTCAAACATGAGCCACTGTGGCAATCTCTCAAATTTTATATCAAGTTGTCCATCGTTAGCTTGCATGGCTTGCAAAAAGCAGTTATAGTTTTCATGAATTCCTAGTTAAAGGGAGAAAAATTACAAATCAAAAAACATGTTCAAAGAGCCACAGACAGATGTTGGAGGAAATTAAAAGAATTCAGGACCCAGTCCAACTTACAAGTAGAAAATAAAACCTAAAAGGCAAAGGCTTTATTGGCTTCCGTAAGTCAATCTTAATTCCTTAAAGTTGTTCGGTCATATCTGATCTCTGCATTCCTCTCAAATATGATATTCTAGTCAAAAGCTTGGTGATAAAAACTAGTTTCCATCATGTCCTGTTACAAAGAGAACAGATTCTTACTGAACTTATGTGAATAATCACATTGCCATGAAAATAAGAATACTTACTCATTCAAAGTTTTGGATTCCGGAGGGGTAAGTAGGGAGGGAAAGAAACATTCCAATTCTGCATAATTATTAGCAAAATTTAGTTCCTACTATTGTGGAGATTCAATTTCCTTAAGTAGCCAAGGGCCTAATTAAAACAATATAAAACATGGACAATTATTCTGATAAAACACAGAATCTTTGTTTTCTTCAGGCAGAAAGCGTTTCCATAATATCAGTAACAGACCAATAGTCCCAGAAATTCTGTCTTAGCAGAGAGAAAACTTTGATATTGTATTAGCTTGCTTTTGACATTTAAGTTTATTTCCAATCTTGTTTAGCTTAACCGTAAATAAAATTTCCTCTTTTAAGATTTATCTTCACAGAGCTGCAACTTTCTCCATCCTGTCAGTTTGCCTCGTCTTACTTGTTTAGAAATAACCAACTTTAGGACAAACTCTTTCCTTTAATCTCCTTTAAAATAAATCTTTATACCTTATACCTTCTGTTACTAAACACATACATTTCTTTTTCAATCGTAATACGAATTCTTAACTCTTAGAAACCTCCGTATCTAATGGCAGTTAGAAAGTAATTAGTTGACATATTTTAGATTAGCAAATTTGTGAATATATTTTGTAACCTCTAGGAGTATTTCATCTGCCCTTGACAGTGTTAAAACAGAGGCTGGGAAAAGACGGGGGCAGCATACAGCTTGTAAGTCTGAAAGAGTTAAAGGTTAGCATGACATTATCAATATAATGGTACAATTGTATGGTGGAGTGTTTAGCCCAGCCAGTCAAATCCTTAGCCACAAAACCGTGGCAAATAGTGGGGCTATGGAGATACCACATTGATAGGACAGTTAAAGTCCATTGTTGTCCTTCCCAGGTAAAGGCGAATTGATCTTGGCTGTCTGGGTGAATATGTTGGACATGTCCTGGTCCTGCAAAAAGTCATCCAGGCAAGGAGCGGAGGGTTGAGAAACCATTCCATGTGAGGTCCATTCCAAGGTGCGGATAGCTGCCCGCCTATCGAGCAGGGGTTGGAATTTCTGTTCTGGTTTAAGCTGCTGCTGCAGGGCTACCAGTACTGTAGTGGGTTGCTTATCAATCTCTTTTGGGTTGACCCTGTCTGTTATCAAATCTGTCCATAGTTGCCTCTGGTCACCTTTACTTTACTTTCTGCCTACACACCCACAGTTGACTCTCTTTCCCCTGGACCCGTCGGGCCGCCTCTTTCTGCCTGGCCAGTTCAACTTCCACCAAATGGGCAACAGCCTGTGCTGTGACCTGAACTTCCTTCCCCACTAGGGTGGACAAGATGGGCACCAAAGTACCCATCCAGTTGGCAGGGCCAACTCAATGATGCGGTCCTGCATACCTGCAGGAAATGGCACCGCATCGGGGCCCTCAAATGGTTTGATGTAAATAACTTGCTGCATTCCCATCTCCTTAAGGAACACCTGCAGTTCCGACGTGGACATCTAGCAAGACTGGGCCATTGGCAAATTGCTTTCATTTGGCCAAGCTGCGCAGCAACCTGCCATGAGCCAATTCAGCAACAACGCATTTTCTGCATATTGGATTTCCTCATGTATACATTGGCACAAAGAAGAGAGGGTGGTGACAGAGGCCATCTGGGTCGGTTCATCCCCAGACAGTATTATGCGGTCCACATTGGTGTCCCAGAAGTGAAGTAGCCACCCCGTGATGGACTCTGATCCTTTCTGGTGGAACTTGGCGGCCAGTTCTACCAACTCCGCCGGTGTATATAGCCAGTCAGAGGTGTGTAGATGTTTAAGGATAGGAGGCGGGTTTCTTGGCTCTTGCCCCTCAGGGCGTTCTTGTTGAGTCTTTAGTTTCTGAACTATTTTATTATTGGGCGGGCCCGAGACACACATGTGGCTTCCTCTGGTGGGGATACCTCTACTTCCTCATTTGACTCAGACTCACTTTCTGCTGTGGGATCCCACTTACTGGGGTTCCATTCAGACTGCGCAATTACTGCCTGTACCCAAGCTCTTGTTAGCTTTTGCCCCTGAACCTTGGCAAAGCAGCAGGCTAGGTCCTGCAGTTGTTCACTATTGGCCTTGCTATTGGCCTACGTGACTCTCAGGTCTCTTTCTAACCTTACTTCCTCTTCCACTTTCTTCACCCTTTCCTCAGCCTTCAACTGTTTAGCAGTAGCCTCACGCAGCGCCTGCGGTAGGGGCCAGCCCACTGTGGCTGCTGCAGCCTGAAGAACTTTCTCCTTGTTTAAAGAACACAGTTCCCCTACTTTCAGTTAAACCTATAAGAGGCCCACAGGTGTGTTGGGGGTGTCCCCCTATTCCCTTGGTGAGTCCCAAGAATCTAAAAGGCTTGCCACCTCAAACAACATGGACCCAGAGGCCCACCCCGGGATTCCCCCCAGCAGATCTCCACCAGGCATGTTCTCCCCCTCACCCTAGGTTGACTCAACCAGCGTGGAATACCATGCTGACTATGCCAATTGTAATGCAGGTGCCCCAGTCCTGAAACTTGCACCTGGGTTTGGATATTCCAGAAGAACCACAAGAAGGATAGGAATGGTGAGAAATACTATTTATTACTCACTAGGCAGGGAAGCTTCAGCAGCGGCTGGTCGAAGCTGCAGGAATAAAGCTGCTGATCAAGAACAAGCACAGTTCTTTATTCCCACAAGCAAAGGTAGGGGTTATCTCATTGGGGGAGCAGCCGCCTTCTCAGACGATGGTTGCAAGATATGCTGCTTGGTTACAGGAGCAGATAACATCCATGGAAGCAGCAGGAAATGTCCTTGGGAGTAGGCAATGCCGAAAGCTCTTTGTGTACTGTCTTCTTCAGCTGCTGGCTGGGCAGCTGTCAGTCTTCTGAGTACATGGAGGGGCTGTGTTCTGAGTTAACCCTATACTCTGGATTTTATGTACTTCATAATTTGATAAATATAGGGACCTACAACCAATAGATGTTTAGGACACTTGTTTATGTGACTGCAGGTTTTCCTAAGTATGTTAAACCTATTGAAATGACATATGACACAACTACAAAATAGTAACTCTAGAATAAAAACTAAATTATGTTGCAATTATTGTGCTTTTATGAACTTTGTTTCATTTTACATTTTTAAGAAAGTTTATATTCATATTTATACATACTTGCCCCAAGCTAGGTATCTCATCAAAAATATTCTTTTTAAACATTATTTAAAAATTCGTATCTTTTTTCAGATTCATGGTTTTCAACAGTTGTAAGCTATAGGAGATGTATTTTAGTCTAACAAAATATGTATAAGACCTTTACAGAAAAAATTCTAAGACTTTATTGACTGACTTTTATTAAAACCTAAATAAATGGAGAGACACACTGTTGAAGGGTTGGAAGATTCAGTATTGTAAGGTGTCAATTCTTTGAAACTGACTTATAGATTTAATGTAATTCCAGCAAATTTTAAAAAACTAGACAAGCTGATACTAAAATTTTTGTCAAGGCCCAATAAAAGGCAAGACACTCTTAAAAAAAAAAGAAATTAGAGAAACTTCTTGAATATATATCAAGAAGAACTATAATAATTAAGACTGTACTATTAGCACTGGGATAGACCGATAGGTCAATAACACCTTAAAGAGTCCAGAAACAGTCTCACACATATTCAAACATTTGATTTATGACCCGGAAGGCATGGCAGATGAAAAACAAAATAATAAAGCTTTTAGAAGTTAATATTGTTGAATATATTTATAAGAAGGGTTACTTGAGTAAGATGTTACCTGCACTAATAGAATAGTGAGCAAGTCTTGAACAGGCACTTCAGAAAAGGAGAAATCCAAATGTCTAATAAACACATGAAAAGGTGTTCAATCTTGTTAATAATCATGGAAATGCACATTACATCCACAGTGCCATTTTACTATATACCTAAAGGAAGGTTGGCAATACCAAATTCAGAAGCTGTTGAGTAATAGGAACATTCATACCTGGCTGGTAGGTATATAAATTGTTCTGGGTACTTTGGAAAATAATTTGGCATTACCTAGAAAGTCAAAGATATGCAGGCTCTAAAGCCCAGCAATTTAACTATGAGAGAAATGTACACACATGAGAGAACCAGAAAAAATATTCGGAGTAATCAATTTTCCTGCTATGAATTGATTCAGTTAATATTTGAGGCCTGCTGTGTTCTGTTCTGTATACACAGGCAGCTTTTTTTTTTTTTTTTTGGCACACAAGGAATAAATGTTATTTATATTTTCTCTGTTGAAGATTTTAATAAAATCTTTCATTCAGTCTGTTCTTCAGTTCCTTAAATAATGCTCGGCATTTAATATCGCTCGTGTTTTTAAAAATTATTTGAATTTTTATAATAGGTACTCTTCATTTTAGCTTTGTAGTTACCTCAACTCTCTGGATATTGACTAATTTGCTCAATTAAATCTGTTTGTGGGTTTGGTAAATTATAACCACCCTTGGTTCCTTTGAGATCAAGCCTAGCTTAGTGATTACATCATCTGTTGGGAGACCTAGGGGATAACAGCAGGTCCAAGTCCTGCTTGGGTCCTGGCAGCTCTGTCTAGGAGGAAAGCTGTGCAGCAGAGAAGGGAAAAGATGTTTAAGCTCTGTAATAAAAGGAATTTGGGTTCAAATCCCACTTTGCACTATGACCTTGGACAAGTAATGATTTTTGGTTATTGTGAGGATTAAGTGAGATCGAGTATTTAAATATTCAAGACATCTTAGTATTTAAATATTTAAAGATATACTGAGTGTTTAAATACTCAGGAAATCTCACAATGCCTGGCATGTGATAGGTGCTCAGTAAATAGCAACAGCTGTAATTATTACTATTCCATTAGTTGTTTCTTTTTTCTTCCTTTCCTTCCCTTCTCTTCCCTTCCCTTCCCTTCCCTTCCTTTCCTTTCCTGTTTTAATTGAAGAAATGATTTAATTTTTTTTCCTTTTTCTTTCTCCTCGCTACTTCTACCTCCCCCTAGTTGTTTCTTAAATAACATTGAATTTCCACAGTATGCATTTTCAATCAAATGAACTATTGATTATGCTGGTTTTTAAAACAAAACTGCATCTGTTAGGGGATTCTAATTTTGTGGACTCATTGAACTCCTTCACTGGATTTGCAAATGAATCCAACATGTAGTCTACATCTGAGTGAAATGGTCCAGCAGGTGTTTTCAAAGGGTAGATATGGCAGAGATTTCTAAACAGGAACTTGATGCCACTATTTTGTCTCTCTTTATGGAAGAAAATGCTAATCACATTTTCAAGGGAAAGAACACTTTCCTATAGTTAAGAGATACTTATTCTCAAATCAATTTTTAAATAAAGGAAAATGTATTAAAAGTGTCTTTTAACTGAATAAGATTCCTTCATGATCTAATACTTAGGCCATGGTGATTATAATTTAAATAGTTACATTTGTAATACACTCTATACCATTGTACTATACTGTAGCAAACATCTCCCTCTGTCTTAACAGTGAGCCTGGGAATTAGGTAAGACAGTTGATATTATTCCAGTTGTCAAGATAAAGAACTTATTTGCCTTCACATCCAGTATTTTCCCACTACTCTGTACTGAGAAAACACTTTAAGAAACGTTCTGGCCAGTAGAAGACAACTCTGAATACTAGACTAGTGGATGCTGGCTGGCTATAGTAGTTTTATTAAGATGGAGGAGGTTGAATTTAGATTATAAATCTTAATTATATGCCAGTAAGCTAGAGTTTTTAATGAAGGCAGTAATAACTGCCTCTCTGGGCTCACCATGTTGTTCATCAAATGTTTGTTTTTTAACCATTCTCTGTTTCATTTAACCTTGCAAACAAGGGCCTGAGGTTGAGGAATGAGCATTTGAAAATGAACAGAAGGTGAGGCCCACATTAACTTGTTTGCAGGGGGAGTGAATTGTATATAAAGGGAATTACTTCAAACCAGTATCGATTGACTTTTTAGTCCTGGGTTAATGCCATGATTCAGTCTATTTGGACAAAAGGCTGTATGTTTCAGGAGTTTGAGGTAGAGTGAATATGTAGTTACACTGTGTACATAGGGTTAAATTATGAACATTGTTCTCTAGAATAAGCAATTTTAATGTACTTTTTTCCAGTTAAAACAGTTAAAGCCCTTCAGTTTGAGGAAACAGCTTATACTTAAGATTATGCCTCTATGTTATCCAGTATTTTATGCTAACAAGTTCAGTTTGTGATCACTGAGTCATAGTTACCGCCCAGAACCGTCTGTAAGAAAGGCTTTCGGGGCCCCAGCAGACCCACCTGCAAGTCTCCTGTTTAGTTACTGCAATTGCAAATTCAACAAAAGAGCTTGAAATGTGAGCCAGATAGCTTTCTGTGTACAGTTGTGCCAGGGCCACAGATTATACTTGTACCCCTGCCATTTGTTTTGTGAATAAATGCCATTGAACAGGTAGCTGGAGGGATTGTGTTTGTAGCTATGTAAATCCATTATCCATAGTTGAAAAACATGGATGCTCAATATTATTTAATGAGTGTATCAATCTGTCAGTCTTCAAATGTTCCTCACGAATCCATATTTATATATAAAGCTTATTTCAAATATTCCTGATAAGTCTATGGAATAGATTTGCTTGTTATCATGTGGCAAAGGGAAGCTGGAAAATCAAATGCCCATGAGAATAATCTGGTTGGCAAGAGAGACCACCTCAGTGAACAATTACCCTAGTCTTTCCAGAATTCTAAGACATAAATACCACAAACATATTATAGAAGCTGTTAAGTTTTTTTTTTTGAAGATAGGTGTGAGGATTCATGCAAAATTTTTGTTTAGTAATAAAAGTGAAGACTTTGAGCACAGAATGTTTGTATATGAATATTAATATTGCTAAGTTAGAGTAAGAATTCAGAGCTTTAATCTTTGCCCAGTGCATACTAAAGGTATTTCTTGGCTTTGTTATAATCCTTCATATTACTTCTAGAATGATTTTTCCAAAAAATGTTATTGCCATGATAAAATATTTTTCTTTCCTTGTTGTGTGAGAGTTAGCTGGATCTGGCTGTTATCAGAATTGCATGGAGAGGTTTATGAACCAAGATTCTTGCTCTTTTCTCTACCTCTGCAATTGATGGAAACAAAATTTTCAGAGATGAGACTGCAATTTGTCTTTTCTCCTAGGTCCCTAGGTGATTCTGATACAACCAGTTCATGAATTTTGGGAATTGTAATTCTTCAACTTCAAGTCTTTTATAGGCCCATCCTAACTATCGTTTGAGGCTATTCTCTCTCGTGGTTACTAGTCCCTGAGCATGTCCTAAATTTCTCTTGCTTTTGGAACTTTCTCAAGCTGTTTTCATCAGAAATGCCTTTATATTTACTGTATCTCTCTCTCTTTCTCTCTCTCTCTCTATGACATATGACACAATGTCATAGTGACAACAAAGAGAGAGAGAGAGAGAGAGAGAGAGAGAGAGAGAGAGAGAGGAAGCAGACAGTCAAAGAGAGAGAGACAGAGTAAGAGACAGAGAATATTTGCTACTATATTTCAATCTCAGTTTCATTCACAATTCTGATATAGCAACAGATAATAGCAAGTATTGGTGATAAAGATGCAGAAAAACTGAAACACCCATACACTGCTGGTGAGAATGTAAAATGGTGCAGATATGATGGAAAACAGTCTGGCAATTCCTCTAAAGGCCAAACATAGTTATCAAATGACCCAGTAATTTGTCACAAAGGTATAATAAACCCAAGGGAAATGAAAACATATGTCCACATAAAAACTTGTATGTGAGTGTTCATAGCAGCATTTTTCGTAACAGCTATAAAGTAGAAAGAACCCAAAAGTCCATCAGCTTTGGTATATCCATATAATGGAATGTTATTCAAAAAAAAAAAAAAAAAAAAAAGAGAAATAAAATATTGATACATTCTACAAGAATGAACCTTGAAAAATTGTTCACTAATGAAAGAAGCTAGTCACAAACAACCACATATTGAATGATTTCATTTATATAAAATTTTAAGAAAAGGCAAATCAAGAGATAGAAAGTTGATAAGTGGTTGCTGAGGGACTGGGATGAAATGAGGAATTAAGGGGTGCTAGTTAAAGAGATGTGGAGTTTCTTTTGGGGTTATAAAAATATTCTAAAATTGATTGTGGTGACAGTTTCATAACTCAGTGAATATGCTAAAGCCACTGAATTTTACAGTTTATAAATGAGTGTGTGAATTATATCTCCACAAAGCTGTTTAAAAAGTGGACATTTTAATCAATGCAAACCTAGGAAAAAAAAATCTGGCAATAAACATCATTTATATATAGATATAGATACAGATACAGATATATACAGATACATTGTTGTCATGGCATGACACAAGGTCATGGATATGAAAACTTTAGAAACGATATAGTCATACATCAAGATATGCACCTCGAGTTATAGTAATTGGACTTCTCAGAGAATTTCTTCTAATACCATACTTGGCTTACAGTATAGTCTTTGCATTTATAAGTACTGATTTTGATTTTGTGTAACTTGGGAGCAGCTGAATTCTATGTCTCTTTGCAGTTGTATAGTTGGCATGAATTCAAGTTCCTTCAGAATATTCTTATTTGCTAATTTATAGTACTAGATAATGTCATGTTTTTTTCCCCCTGTATTTTTTCTTTCCATCTCATTAAAGTTCAGTTACAAACATTGACGTCATATATATATACCTATATATATACCTAACGTAACTGTGGAAACAGTTGTGTACCATCCATCATTCTTAATGGTAACACATTTTTTATTTTTGAGAATTCATCCTAAGGTTTTTGTTAAGTATCAAGTTCCCTCCTAAGGCAGGAAAGGGCTATGCCATACATTCATTTAAGAAACAGGGTTGACAACCCTGGGTGTCAGGCATGGTTCTAGGTGCTGAGAGTGAGGGCACTCTTATGCAGTCATTCCAGGGGTGGAAAGACAATGCACAAATATATACATCACTTAACTGATGATAAATTCTTTGCACAGTATTAAAGGAGAGTAATGAGGAAGGAAGGATGAACAGGAAAGGCCTACTGAGCAGGTACAGTGATTCTGAGATCTGAAAAGGAGAAGAATACAAAAAGCATTCAGGCAGCTACTGCAAAAGCCATAAAGGTTGGAATGTGCTCCAGAGAAGAGGAAGCTCGGGAAGAGAAAGAGCAAGGAGAGGGCCTGGAAGTGCAGCCTTTAGAGCAGGGATCCTTAACCCCCAGGCCAAAGAGGTGAGGCCGAAAAGCTGGGACCGCTGCTTTGGAGGACAGGCCACTAAAGGAGGTGTGAAGGAGCTGCCAGAGGTGGGAGGAGACCGGGGGAAGTTTCCTTCCAGGTGTTAGGAGAGGAAGAGAAGAGTTTGAAGGAGGGTCTAGATGTTGTGGAGAGGTCAAATAAGGTGAGAACCAGGGAGTGCGCCTGGAGTTTGACAGTAGACATTTAAAAAAGTGCAGTTTCAGGGGGAGTGCTGGGGATCAAAGCCCATATTGGGGTGAGCCAAGGAAGCAATGTGAGATGAGGAAGTAGAAGTGGACTGTAGACAACTGAGTCTTCATAATTTTTATTGTGTGTGAGAATTAGCAGACAGTGTGGTAAGTGAGCATGAAAGTGAGTTCAAGGGAAAGTTTTGTTTAATGTAAACATTTTATTGAAATATAACATGTTTAGAAAAGTACTTTTTATTTAAATAAGTAAAATTAAAGCAGAGACAGGCGATACTATGCAGATTTGCTGATGCGAATGTTCCACTAGGGAGGGAGAAAGTGATGCTGCCAGACCCAGGGGTGAAGCCCTTGAGGATACCAGAAGGACCAGCTCCAGAGCAGCTGAGTGCCAAGGTTGGTCTTTGGTAGGACTTGGACGTTTCCTCTACTGTAACGTATATAGAGGAATACTTAATATAATACATTTAATTTCAAAGTTAGGCGAAATACGTTTCAATAACGACACAGTATTTTTGTTGGGAAGACCAAAACTGGAATTAAGGGTCCACCAAGGAAGAGGTTCCTTAGGAAGTACCTCAAAATCTCTGTTGTAACCCCTGAAAGATCAAACCCAGAAGCAGACCTAGTCTTCCTTCTATTCTTACAGAGACTGCGAACCAGCCTGGAGTCAGCTGGGTGGGTTGAGTGCCTGCCCGTCTGCAGTCTGCCAGAGGAAAGGCTGGTTTGTGGGGGAAGATGGTGGGTACCTTTTGAGAGAGGGCACTGTGAGGCTTTTAGGTGCTGGTGGTGATCTGTTCCTTGATCCACATGCATTTACTTTGTGAACATTCTTCAAGTTGGATATTGATGATTTGTACGCTTTTCTGCAGGCCTGTGATAAACTCTGCGGCTTTGAGGTTTGCACCTAAAATCTTGTGAGAGTAGAATAGAGGATTTCTGATAGATTTCTCTTGGAAATTGCCTTTACATTTTACCAGCCAACCAGCTATTCTTTGTTAAAAGGAAAAGGCGGACATCAAGGTTTATCATTCTTTAGAACTCACACTGAGTGCTGGTTCCTTTTGAACTCTCAAGGATTTTAATGTAGCATTGTCAGGCTAAGACCCCCAAGACTCTTAGCCTAGGTTTTTCTTTTCTTTGTGTGAATGGGGAGAGTTCTTTTCAGTGACTTGATGGGGTTCTAATGCATTGCTAACAAACTATCAAATGGGATGGGAGGATCAATCTGTGTTTTTTTTTTTGGTACATGAAAAGTTCTTATCTGAATGAGGGGAAAAAAGCCCACATTTCTTGGGTTGACATGAAGAAAGATTTGCTTGCATGCCTCTTTTAAGGCACAAGAAAGGAGTGCCACAATCCTTACTAGAAAAAAGAACCTTCTTTCACAGAAGAAAACCTTTAGTTCATAATCTCTGAAGCCCTTTTTGTGCACAAGAAAAGTAGGAGGAATCATTGCCTGGTGTTAAGATTTCAGCATAGAAGTTGAAGGGCAAAGGAACACACACAAATGGAGAGGAAAGGAAGGCCAAGGTTGCCATTTCAGTCCTGCTTGATACTCATTATTCCTTGCATGCTTATGTCATCCTATGTTTTCTAATGTTTTTTTTTTTTTTTTTTTTTTTTTAAACCTTAGTTCAGTTCTCTTCTGGTTACACAGTATCATCCTTGATGATGGCCAGAAACAAATTAGGAAAATTTCTTTAGGATACATCTTACAATAGTTCTTAGATTGTAACAGATAGCTCAGTCTGATGATATTAAAAGTGCTGCTTACTCTGCCATCATCTGTTCACTTATCCATTTTCTGGGAGGTGTTTCTGGAGTTCTTTTTACACAGGCATGAAATTTTACCTGGAGTTTTTCTGTGATCTTGGGACATTTCACTTTTAATGCTTATATAACAAATTTTGAACATGAATGGCATCAGGAAATACTTGGAGAACCCCATTATTATCATTTTTTCATCCTTAATCTTTATTGTTAGACCTTTCTGTTTATGTGGAAATATTCCAAATCCATAATGGCCTAATTAAAAACACTTTTTTTTATTTGGAAACTAGTGAAAGGCTTATTGTTATTATTTAAAAAAATTTTTGAAAGTGTTTTTGAAAGCTTGTTTCCTTGCTTATTTATTTTCCCAGAAATCTTTAGGTCCTTCAGCATATTTTCCCTAACTAAAATTGTGTTTATTTTATTTCCTAGTGAGGTTAAAAAATATTTTAGTCCTATTTCACAACCCTCACTTGCGAGTTTCCAGTAGCTCTTCAGCTGGGGTCATGGTACAGTAAGATGAAACAGAGAAACCTCAGGCTGACCGGATCCATGACTGTAGGGAAGTGACATCACCTCTCTCTAAAATCATTTCCTCTTTCGTAAAATGTAGAATGATAGATATTGCATCAGCCCTCTTACAGGGTTGAGGCGAAGAGCAAATAAACAATGTCTGTGAGAGCCCTTGGAAAACCTTGCTAGGCTAGGTTAAAGTATTGTTACTTTCAACCATTCATTTCCACTTTTACTCAATGTTAATAATTTGTTGTGAATGTTTAAAATTGAGAAATTTATGTGATGGATCATTTGAGCTTCCCTTTCTCAGCAAGAATGGGGAATTTGTGCTGAAATTTGTAGATTTGTTACTTGTCCATTGCTATTTCCATTGCCAGTTCCTATTTACCACTTAGAACTAAGTCCAATATTTTTTCTTTTTTTTTGAGTTATAAAACTATTTGTTCCAGAAATCAGTTAAATGTAAGATCTCTGCTTGCCATTCCAAGTGAGTGAACATAATAGAAGCCCTTCATTTTCATTCTCAGTATAATTTTGTAACTCTCAAATTTAATATAATAGTTCAGTCATGCGGTGTTTATCAGATGTTCAGAGCAGAGCACTTGTTTGTTATTCTATACTATTAAGTTTCTTGAATGATGAGGACATGAGTTTCAAACAGTTTCATTGGGTCATTGTGGACATTAAATTAATTTAATGAATTGGTAAGTGTTCATTGTTTAGACTAGTGTCTAGCACATGGTAGATACCTGAGCTAGCCACATATCCTGCCCCCATGACTGGCCCAGCACACATTGTCTTTTCTTGGCCATGCCCAAGGGGCACAGTGCCAGAACCAGAGGACCGCAGTTGATGGTAGGTTCTGCAGCCAGTGGGATAGGGAGTTTCCCAAACCTTGTGTTAAAAAGTGTGGAGTGAAACCCAGGAGGAATCAGATCAGGAGTCAGAGATCTGGGAAATAAATCCGGGACCAGAGCCTAGAGTTTGTGAGTGAGGCCCGGGAGATGAGGGAAAAGGAGCAGTTAAATAGGTCCACAGGGAAGCCTGTGTTGATTCAGTCTTTAACAGGAGAGTAAACTGGACAAGGACCTTCTTTTGTATTCTCCTGTCCCACTGCCCACCCCTCCCACCCCAATTTTAGAGGTAAGTTATGTGGGTGAGGCATTTGCAGCTAAGCTGCAGTCTGACAGGACATTGGCAATAGTAGTTATTAACTGCTATATAGTCACTGCTATTTACTGTTCATCTCCTATGTGCCAGTCACTTTGGTGGATGCTTTATATTGGCAGTCTCCAACCTTTTTGGTGCCGAGGACCAGTAATCCCACAAGAATCTAATGCCTGATGATCTGAGGTAGAGCTGAAGCGGTGATGCTAGTGCTGGGGAGCAGCTGCAAATACAGATGAAGCTTCCCAAACTTGCTGGCTGCTCACCTCCTGCTGTGCAACCTGGTTCCTAACAGGCCAGAGACTGGTACCGGTCCGCAGCCTGGGGTTTGGGGCCCCCTGCTTTATATGGTAGCTACCCTGCTATAAGAAAAGAACCGCTAACTGGCTCTTAGGAATTCTGAGCTGGGAGTGATGGCAGTGATGACAGGAAGAATTCAGGTTCAGTTTGGCTGGACAGAGTAAGGACCAGCAGAGCTCAGGGTTCATCATGAATGCAAGGAATAGGGGCTCCTGTGTGGCATGGGATTTATTCATGTGATGGTAAGGGACCAGTGAGGTCCCATCTCCATCATGGCAGAGTGGCTTGGTGATTACTACTGGCATCATCTATAGCATGTTTTAATTAAAAAAAATTTTATTGTAAAATATGCATAAATTTATCATTTAACCATTTTTAAGTGTATAATTCAGTGGCATTAGGTGCACTCACAGTGTTGTATAGCCATCATTATTGTTCATTTCAGAACTTTTTCATCATCTTAAACAGATAGTTTGTGCTCATTAAACAGTAACTCCCCCCAGCCCCTGGTAACCTCAACTCTACTTTTTATCACTATGAATTTGACTACTCTAGGTACCTGATATAAATGTATTCATACAATATTTATCTTTTTGTATCTGGCTTATTTCATTTAGTATAATATTTTCAAAATTCAGCCGTGTTGTATTGTGTATCAGAATTACCTTCCTTTTAAGGTTTAATAATATTTCATTGTGTATATATGTATGTGTGTGTGTGTATGTGTGTGTATGTGTGTATATATATATATACACACATACACACACACACATACATATATATATATATACACACATACACACACACATACATATACACACAATGAAATATTATTAAACCTTATACATACACACATAAACCTATATACATACACACACACACATACCACATTGTGTTTATCATATATCCGTTGATGGTACTTAAGGCATTTTTAAGAGCTGTGTTCTGGGCACTTTATCAGGGTCCCATTGATTCTCAGAAGGTCACTGTACTTACCTAGTCAGCGAATGGTGGGGGTGTAATGTGTGTCTTTTCCCCCAAACAGACTGTAGCTGTTGCGTTTATGTTACTCAGGAAATCTTTCTCATAGGAATAATCTTTTAGATTATTACCCAGTTAGCTCAATATAATCTGATTCATTTTTTCTCTCTAATTTTTCTCTTATTCTCTCCCTTTCCCCTCTCACTCCTCTTCCTATTGTGCTTGTTTAGTTCTTGCTTTCCTAGACCTCCACCTCACCCACCCCTAGCATCTTCTGTTTCATCATTGCTTTCCTCTATTTCTTCTCTTCCCTTTCATATTTCCATCTCTATTTCTGCTACTTAGTTTCTTCTTGCTCTACCATTTTTAATTTGTGATCAGAATTGACTCTAATCATTATTTCTTTCATTTAACATGTAAAATGCTTACCATCATCTAGACTGTTCTAAGCACTTTACAAATGTTAACTCATTTTATCCTCTTTACAACTCTATGAAGTAGACCCTATTCTTGTCTCCATATTATAGATGATGACATTGAGTCACAGATCAGATAATTTGTACAAAGTCAACTGCTGGTGATGGGTGGAGCCAGGATTGGAATCCAGGAGTTTGGCTCTAGCATAAGGGGCCTGACCTATTTTTACTCTGCACCGAATGCAGGGGTGTAGGTGTCCAGCTTAAAGGCAAAGGGGTGTTGTAGTTCAAGGCCAAATTAAACATAAAAAATTGCTTGTCCCACCATGCTCTTAAATGTTTAGAAATACTATATCCGGAAATCTCATATCTTCACAAGAGCCTTTATCTACCTTTTACCTTATACTATTTAAACCTGTATTTTTCTCAAATACCACCATTTAAAAATCATTTAATTTTAATTATAGAGCTGAAAAGTATTTTTATTAACTTAAAAGGTAATGATTTACCTTAATACATTTTTGTTTTCTAGCTATATTAATCACTGACATTGTAACAGATGGTTTCTTAAACTTTTATTTCAGCTAAATTTATTTTATTTCAATTAAATTATTAGTAAACAAACGTTTTGCATTATTCTGAGAATCAAAATATAGTGTGTAACATCACTTCAAAGGACACATAGAGTCCAAGTATCATCACTCAATTTGAAAATCAGCATTTGGAATTTAAATCATATCGTAAGTTGCCCATCCTTACTGGGAAGTTCTAACTTAGTGCTTCTTACCTCATTGGTTTCCTCCTATCAGTGATACATATCTTCATTCATTACCAAGTAACTTAACTTAAGTCATCATTTTTTGGTTCACAGATCTGGAATATTTGCATAGAATTGTTCATACACTTACGGCCATCTTTGATCTTTGTCACTTTTACCTCGGTAGGTTGCCTCATTTGAGTTTTCATATAACACTGATTTTCTCCTTCATTTCTCTGCACAAACTTTTATTTGACCTATAGTTTTTATTCTGAGGTTTTATTATCTCATAAAATTTAACTCTAAGAATCTTAAAGTGGGTATCTTTGTCTCTTTCTGAGTGACCACCCTTCAAAGACCTTACACAAGTTTTATATTTAGCTCATCCTATACATAAAGTCTCATTAGCTCTTAGGTAAGGGTTACCCATTTTCAAAAAACATTTTTCTTCTACCTGCCTGCCTTTACTTTGTTAGACTATTGCGATGGCTGGTAGCACTATTTTCCTTGATTTGGGCTACAGATTTCAAGACTTTCTGTAACTGGGAAGTCAAGGACAAAAACTTAAAGAAAGAAAAACAAACTAAGATAAACAGTTTCAGGCAAGGTAAGGAATCTCTTATTAAAGACTCATCTAAACCCTTTCTACGATTGATCCAATGACAGCAATGTGGAATAGGGGTGAGAGCTCTGGAAGTCTCAGGCCCTGCTTTTTGTGCTGTTTGCCATTTGCTGTGTGACTCAAACTGATTCATTTAGTCTCTCTGATTCTTAAGTTTGTCATCTATAAAATAGACATTGCCCTGGATGAGTGGTTCTCAAACTGTCCTCTCCCAAAACACTAGTATTTTAGAGCTAGACCAAAGTGTTCTTTCATTTAAGTAAAAATAAAAGAATTTTCTTAATTTTAAGGTTTTATCTTATGAGATTTTATTAACTCTTCATTGCTTTTTCTGCCAGTCATCTTTGCCAAATGAACAGGTAGCAAAAAATGTTATTGGAAAACTTGAGACTATCTAGCTTTGCTTAATTTGATAGTTTTAAGAAAAATTATAAAGTGAGGTTGGATATGATTTTTATACAGCTCATATAATGGATCCATTTATGCTGGAATCATAACACCATTGATGGGGTGAGAAGCAGTGTCAAATAATAGCTAACAGCATGGGCTCTGCAGCCAGATTGCCCAGGCTTGTATTGCAGCTCTGCTTCTTACTAGCTCTGTTACCCTGGACAAGTCACTTAACCTTCCTCTTTCTCAGTCCCTATGGAGATAATAATGTATCTACTTCATAGGTTATTGTGAGGATTAAATCAATCCATACATGTAAAGTACTCAGAACATGTCTGGCACATAGTAAGTGCTATACAAACACTAGCAATTATTATTTTGTGATGTAAAAGATGTATTAATAGGGTCGGGGGAGGATGAAGAGAGTAAAAGGGTCAAATATATAATGATGGAAGGAAACTAGATTTCGGGTGGTGAGCACACAAAGGAATATACAGATGATGTATTATAAAACTGTGCATCTGAAACTTATTATGTTATTAACCAGTGTTACCCAAATAATTTTAATTTAAAAAATATATTAATATTACATGATGTTCAGAGAAGAACACTGTGACTTCAGGAGTCCTGTCTTCTGAACATACTTGAGAACCATGGATCTGGAATTTCGCTTTTAGTACTTAAATTCCATTATTCTATGTCATACAGTTGGGTTCCCCAGAATCTTTCTTTTTCCTTTTTATAACTCAGTGCTTTAATGAATATGTTTTTTCTCTACACATAGAGTGAAATGATTTTTTTCATTTGTCTAGTGGAATGCAACCTTAAATATGGCTTCTGAAGAGTTTCCTTTCTGTTTTGGGACTTGAAAGTGTTTTGTGTTATGTACATTAGTTACATTTGTTATTTATTATTAAATACCTGATATACTTTGAATCTTTATCCTTATGTATGAAGAAACTGAAGCTGAGAGAGAGAAAACAAATTGTCAAAAGTTATAAGTGGCAGATCCAAGATTTTAAGCCAGGCTGTCTGACTCCAGAGCCTGCTTTAATATAAGTATGGCAAATCCAAGTTCCTATTCCAGTGGCAGTAGTATTTATGCTAAGTTATTTAAAACAAGCTCAAGCAGTACTCCTCTAAATAGAGACTAATTTCTATGTAAATATTCCTGAAAGATGCTCTTTTTATACTTGGGTCAGCAAAAGTTACCATACAGCTGTACATATTCATTCAAAGAAAGGTGAAGGACTAAACAAACAAACAAAATGAGCAATTGCTTGTACATCAGGGCAGAAAGCATCTGGGCCCAGCCACACCTCATGTGCAGCAGAACAACCTCCTGTAGGTACATATTTCTGTCCTCGTCCCAAGAGGAGGCAGCTTACCAATCTCCTAGCCCTTGGTATATGCTGTTCACCTAGCCTTCTTGTGCTGCCCTGAGGGTTCCCCTCTGCTGGCAGCACTGGGCTGGCTATCTTTCTGCATTGCAGTGATAGGTATAGGCATGGGCAGTGGGAACTCAGGGAAATATCAGGGCACGAACAATAGAAACATTCCCCCTCCATCTCCCCGCTTCTGTGATGACTAGTCCCCTTCTGTTTGGCCTCCAGAGCCCATCACAGCTCCTTCCCCAGATTGTGACTCAACCTTCTCCTGTTTCTTTGTCATAATTTTTTGGTTCATTTTGCAGGTCCATCAGTCTCTCGCTAACTTCTTTCTATGGCAAGTCTAGTGTTGGGCTTCAGGGAGGTAGCCAGCAATTCATACTAGTTAGTTTATCATGAGCCAGAAAAGTCTGGAATGTGGTATACTTCTTTCTATTTAAATAATGATGTATATGGTATATAAGATACCAGATGTATCTGGTATATAAAGTACCATACAAGTACTGAAATCTCTATTGAATTTGTCATGTTTCTGAGGTTTGATAATGTACCAGTAATCCTATGGAATTTAATCGCTATATATAACAACATCTTAAAGTGAAATTGTATTTATAGTTTGACCTGTGATCCTAGGTACATATCTTTTGAAGGCAGATTTGGGTTTCATTTCCACACGGGAGCTTCTTGACTCTGTAAATTCTGAGTGATTCTGGAGTAGTGGCTTCATTCAGGACAGAAGAACTGATGGGAACCAGGCTGGTTGATGATGAGGGAGTCTAGCTCTGGAGCGAGCAGCAAGATGGGAATGGTTCCTACTGGAGGAGGGCAGGCAGTGTGGAGGCTGGGCCACTAGGAAACACCATTGTCTAGTTTGGGGACCAGCCTTATTAGTGGCTGGAAAAGTTGTTGATCTTTCCCTCTTCCTCTCGCTTAATCTTCCACTGTCAATCTCATTATGCAGGTGTCACCCTGGGGTGAGCCGGGAAGTGCACCGTCCATCTGTCCTATTAGATTGGGAGTTCCATTGGAGTTTTTGCTTACCTTTTTATGCTTTGTATTCACAAAGAATGAAAAAATAGCCGCCGTTTCTGGAAGGTTTGTCATTATGCTATGTGATCCCAAATGTTGCCTACCATGTTTCATTGAATTGATGTTGATGGTAAGATACATGATTGTTTATGTATCATTACAGAAGAAAAAATCATTGCCAATTAAACTGATACAAGCGCTTTTTGCCACTTAGAATTTTTATAACATACTTATTAAAAGAGCTCTTTTAGATTTATTATTTAGACAGATTTTTTTTTTTTTTAAATCACAGCACTCTTGTACGTACATGGAAGGGAAAATATAAGTGAAATAAATTGATTAAGGTATTCCTAAAGTTTTGTCACTTTCAGAGTGACTCTTCAGAATCACTTTTGACTCAGAGTCATCAATGTGTCTCTGTGCCATCAAGAGTATTGGTGACTCATTGTTCCTTAAAAGAGGGCACACTGCTGTCATCAGGACTCTCCTCCAAGCAGCTAGTACCATTCTGGGAGTTTGATCCTGGGATTTATGACCCTGGTGTTTTCTTACTCAGCCTGAGGCAGGCCAGTCTTTCCACATATCTCGGTAATAACGGCTCATAATCCAGCTTCATACATGTCATTGTCTTTTATACTCAGGTCCCCATAGGTCTGGTTATTAAGGTCATTTTTCCCATGATGAATATTTACTTCTCCAATCAAATTTATACTCAGCTGCTGTTCCTATGCCTTTCAGTTTTAGTGCCAAATTATAGTGTAATCTTTTTGAAGAGACTCAAAGTGGCAGTTAGACTCAGGGTGTCTAGTGCTGACAACACACATGACTCAGTGAAGCGAGGACAGAACTAATGAAAGGCTGTGAGCAAGGTCGCACAGGAGCAGGCAGTAGCAGCCACATCCTGACTGCCACCTGGATGATAGTGACTGCAGGATACCACTCTTATAAAATAGATCCCTAGTTTAGAAATGTTAAAATGTAGAAAAAGTACATTATAGACTTGATGAAATACAGATCGTTAATTCTTACAACCACCATGCTGGGCCGTTAATTTAGATTTTCAAATGAGGAGACTGAGGATCAGTTTGTGGCTTACTAACATCGCACCCACTAAGCACACAATAGATTTAGGAGCACAGCCCCAGATTTGGCGGATTCTAAAGCTCATACTTTCAACTATTCAATGGTATTCAAGAAAAAATAACTAGACCAGAAATGTCAAGAAGGCAAATATCATTTTTGATATGTCGATGTTTCTTAAGGACCTAGAACAGTACTTGACATATAGTAAGTACATAATAAATATTTGTTGAATAAGGTCATTAGGGAGGATAGAAACGCAACCATGTCCTTCTCTTCCTGAAAATGAAGTCTGTAACATTTTGGACAATGGATCAAAGGAGGGAAGATGGATGACCACTTTCTAACAATGTGTAGTTTGGTTCTCCGGAAGGAAGTCTGTTCCTAGCTAACAGAGCCTGGTAGCACCTGCCTGGTGGACAGCGCTGAATAGCTCCTGGTTGCTTTCCCCCCTTCCTATCTCCTATAGATAACTATCAACAGAGCTCTATAAATTAGGCAGTTGAAATAGGAAAAAAATATGACAAGCTTTACTATAAAGGAAATTCATGTACGGGGCATTTATTATTTGATAAGTTGTTAGGTTTTTAAAAATATATGAAATGTTTTGAAAATTCTGAAGCTCTTATAAGCTCATCTATAAAATATGAAAGTTGATATATTTGAACACTACTATGTGCTAGATCTTGTACCTAGAATTTTTACATATATCATGTAACCCTCACAATAACTCTAGGAGATAATTATTATCTCTGTTTTACATATTAAAAATTTAAGTGATTTGGCCAAGGTTATATAACTAGTGAGCCAATCTGGAAGCCAGGATGTTCAATTCAGATTCTATGGGTTTTCTACTTTACTGTTTCCCATCTAAGCTTAAGGCTAGAATAGACTTTAGAAACCATTTTATACTCTCCGTTTGCAGATGAAGACACAGATGCTAGAGGATTTAAAGTGCCTTATTTAGTATTGGAGTAATACGTAGAATTCAGTATTTACAAACAATTTATTAAACAGTAAATAATTGCAGAATATCACGTTGGTGTTTTAAATAGTTTAGTAATTATAGAAGCTCAATAGGTTTTATAACTATGTCTTAAAGAACAGGAACTACTAACTGGGTATTTTGTATCTCTTATTTTGGATTAATGGGTTTTCACTATTTTGGGCTTCTTTTTTTGCTAACAGTATTCTAAAGTTATTGGGAACTACCATTGTGGGCAGTATTTCACATCTTTATTGTTAAGTTTACTGACAAACTTTCCTCTGTGTTGATTAACTGTTCTGTTAATTTGTTCCACATCTGCTAAGTAGTTATTTCTTCTTTTTCCTTCTTTATCCTTGTCTTGTGTAGTTAATAGGTTTTTATGTCATGTAATATCTACTTTCCTACTTTGGTAAAATTAGAACAAAAATAATTCAGTCTGCCCCTTCTCATTTCTGCTTACATGCTCCCATTTTTCCTTCAGATTTCATCTTCTCTGAGAAGTCATCCCTGAACACCCTAGCTGGGATTAGGTGTCCTCTTTTCTTTTCCCCCTGCACAAGGTGATATCTTTAAACCACTCTTTACAAATTATCAAGTACCTGCCACAAGCCAGATCTAGAGTTATTCTCATGAACAAACACATTCCTTGACCTGAAAGAACTTAAGAGTTGAGATGGGGAGGCAGACAATTAGACAGAAAAATTCAATGTGATTGAATACCTTTTTAAAAATGCTAATGTGTTTATTGTAAAGCATTTCACCTGTATTATTTTATGTCATTTTCTCAATAACCTTATGATCCCCATTTTACAGAAAAGGGAGAGGAACTTAGGGAACTTCTGTGTTCTGTCAAGGTTAGTTAAGTCTCAGAATTGCCACCCAAATCCAGGTCAGAGCCCAACCTCTTAACCACCACTCCTCTGACAGTAACTGCTGCCTCCCCATGGAGCACGTTCCCTGTGTATTCCCAGTGCCCTCATACACCAGCTACAGGGAGATGAGCGCTAGTGTTGGAGTTCAGAAACTAATAATGACTTAACAGTTGTACAGACACCTTAACTGATTCAGTATCTTCCCCATGTAACCACAACCCAGTTTAGATACAGGATGTGGAACATTTCCATTTCTCCAGAAAGTTCTTCCATGGCAGCCCCCCTCCCCCCTTTGCTTATACGTTCATCTACTGGTGGACATGGTCATTTCTAGTGCCCTCTGATGGAGAGAAGGGTGTGTGCAGGATGAGTGTATATGTGGTGGGAGGGCTTTGGGGTGGCAGCGATGATGGCAGTGTTGAGGTGAAGCAGGAACAGGCTTCTCCATGGCTCAGAAGAGGCTCCCACGTGGTTTGGACGTGGCAGTTCTGTGTTCCTGATTTAGGCCCCAGCATTGGGTGTTCCAGCATCGATTCTTTCTTCTTTGAGCTTTGGTCTGGTTCAGAGGTTGGAGCATGTGTCATCTTAGAATGTGCTTCTCAGCTTATTTCCATTGTGGGGGCTGAAAGAAATAATACTTTTCCTCCCACCTTCTAAGTTGTTTTAGTTGGGCTAATAATCAAATGAACAAAGACAGATTAACAGGAGAAAATCAAAATTTTAATACATGAACAGGAGGAATTTACATAAGTGAAAATTCCAAAGACAATGAGGCAACATTGGGTATATATGACGTTTTGGATAAAGGAGAAAAAGTGGAGCAGGGGTCTTTGATTTCAGTAGTGAGAATGGGTGATTTACAGGTAGTTGAGGAAGAGCAGAACACACTTGACAGGCAAATTCTTTCTGGGCAACTCAGAAATGAGGGGACCTAGGGGGTATCTAGCTAACAGGCCCCTGCCTGAAGTCCTACTATTTACCATACTTAATTTATATCGGGCTAAGGCGAGCATCCCAAGATGCCCTTTTTGGAATAGGCCTTTCCATCTGAATCTCTTAGGCAGGAAGAGAGAGGGTCAAAGGTTCTTTTTGAGTCTTTCATTTCTTGATAACCAGCTTAAAATTAATATCCCAAAAGGCAAAACTTTGGTCCAATGCTTCACCATTGATAATGAGAAGAATTCTAGCTGGATCTTGGCTAGTGGTCTTTCTTACCTTTAGTTTAACAGTGTTCTGAGCAGTTTTATCTTTCTTATCCATGTATGCTACTTTAAATGGAATGGCGGGAGGAGGTGTATCAGGCATGGCTGTCCCACTGCCCTATTAAACAGCAAATCTCATGGGACTTAAAATGTCAGCGTTTTATCATCAAAAGAGAAGATCGATGTTCTTAAAATGCCTGTTTTGGAAAAGAATAATAAGGTCACAAGATGTAGATAAAGTGCCTGTTGATGTTTGGTAGGGCTTTTTGATTTTTTCACTAATCATTGTACTGACCAAACGGGAAACAAAGTTTCTGTTTATATGCACGAAATTGTGGCCCAGAAAATTTGGCTTCCTCTGCTTGAAAATTTTTCTTTGTTTTGTGACTGTTATTCTGCTGTTGATGTTGAGTAGGTGGTATAGCAAATCAGTATCTAAGCAAGTGTGCAAGACAGGGGCGGGCTGGAGCTGTGCAGTAATAAGACTTGGTTGTGAACCCATCACTTGCCTGCATTTAGCATCTGGGAACGTTATTCTCATTAGAACTCAGAGAATTACCTTCAGTATTTTTGATGAGGGTTACATATACCTCATGTATGCCTAGAACACAGCAAGCATGCAATACATTGTATTATTACAAATAATTTCTCCATTTTTACCTTTTTGCCCAGGTATATTTTCTTTTATAAAGTTTTTTTTTCTCTCTCACTCTCTTTGCGGTTGAAACTGTAATTTATTCAAATGTATTCATCTATTTAAAGTCTTTGTTCTTTTTGTCTCTTTTTTCAGGCACATTGTAGGGACGTCTTTTTGTCCTTCATGAACACTCACGTGGTAGACAGATGACTGTCCTCCACCCCATGCTGCTGTAGGCACCTTGGACGTGGAGGTGTCCAGTAGGGAAAGGATGGATTCCAAAGATGAAAGCTCACACGTGTGGCCTACATCTGCAGAACATGAAGAGAATGCTGCACAGGTGAAAGAGTGGTCTTTCCAGCTTGGTATTGATAGCACTTTTTTAGTTGGGTGCAGATTGTTGACAGGTGAATAGCAGCTTCTATATAGTAATAAGTAGTTGGGAGGAAGCTGACATGCAGAGCTGGTAGGTAAGGAACAGGCAGTGTTTCAGCACTTGGAATGCCTTGTCAGTATGGTTTAGTGTGATTCAGAAGAGCTGAGCTACCACCCAGAGGCTTCTCTGCCTTTCCTCAACTCATTGTCATGATCTATTTCCCTCCCCTGTTTTATATTGTTATTGGTGCTGAAAGGTGTTTCTTTGATGTTATCTAGTATAGGGTTTTGATTCTTTGAGAATAGTGAAGTACAAGGTATGTCTATAAAGTAAGTGGCTTTTCTCTTTTCAAATTCGGAATGTAAACCTCTAATTGAAAGTTGTCCCATTAAATCAGTAGCTCTGGAGATCAGTTATTTATTCAAATGCTTCTGGAATTGATGATCTCTGCCTTCCAAATTGCTATCATAGCCAGCTATACGTTCTTTTGACTATTCTTAACAAAGGCAAACCTCTGCATTTTGGTATGGATTTGAATTTTGAGAAGAGTCGGTAATCATATGGAGCCATGTTTTATATGGGACCAAAGTATAAAATTTAACATTTAAGCATTATAATTAATATGTAATTTTTATTTAATTTTTTAATCAAATTGTATAATTACAATGTTATTATCAAAATCATGAAGTTGACATCAAAACATTTAAATATAAATATTTTATTTAATTTAAGCAATATAATATTACAATAAATAAAATTGATAATCTGGTATGATTTAAAAGTTTGAATACTTTAAAAAAAGTTCCAGAGATGCTCCTTGCAGAATCATTGAGAATGCTGTTTTGTTCTCCTGGAGACCATTTTGAAGGTTATTTTCATATATTTTGTTCATAAACAAAAATGTGGTCCATTAAAGAACAGAATAAAAGAAAATATGGTTATGGCACTCTGTGTGACCAGAGTCCCCATTTATGGGTGATCAGATAGCAGAACTCAGTATCCCTCATGGCACCCCCTCTTCCTCACCATTCCTTCTCCCAGCGAGTAGTTAGCAGAAGAGTAAGTGGTGAAGACCAGGTTGAAGAGCTTGGGTAATTCTTCTTTTGAGGAAATACGGGTTGGGTTTTTTTTTTTTGCCTTTTTTAAGCACTGAAACCAGTCCAAGGTTTTGATGTTAATGAATATATTTAAAGTCACAACATTATCTTGCAACACTTAAAACTGCACAAATATGTTATAAGGCTTATTCTTCCAATATATAAACTATGTGCTCATGGACAAATCAAATTCATGTGGAAGCTGGACTTAGTATAGAAGTGGAAATTTGTTTTATTTCTGTGGCACTTGATTGCATTTGATCTCTAGGTTTCTTTCTGGGGATTGAATCATTTTTGGGATCTACTATTCTCCACTGGAGAAAACTGAAATAATAAAGTTAGGTCTAGAGCCAAGACAGTATAAGAATAAGAATTCTGACCTTCGAGTGCCTAATTTCAATATCAGCACATAAATTATTTCTCTCCCAAATGTGTACTTTGGCCATCTGCTTCTCTACCTTCAATATCAGGCATTAGGCTGTGTGCCAAACTTGAGCCTTCAAGAATTCAAACCTCTAAAGCTGAGTACTCTTAAAGCATTTTAGGAAATTCAGTTTCTGTTTTAGTTCTTGGTAGATAGAAAATTATTTACTCTGGTGATTGCTGAAATAGTTGTCCAGAACCCCTGAAAAGTACTTCATTAACATTTTCTGTATGTTTACTTAGCTGGCAAGGAATTTTGTTGCAGTCGTTGATTCAGCAAACATTTACTGAAGTGCCTCCAATATAGCCTTGGAGTATGAAAGAACTTGTAGGAAAGAAAATGACCTTATTTTAATGTGTCTGCTAAAAGGCGTTATTGGTTACAAAGTAGAATTTTTATGATGCCTTGAAAGCAATTGGCTTTTGAGACTTGACATATTTTTTTACATTACGGAATCACTTGAATTTTGTAATTTGGTAATGTTATCAAATATGTCTGGACAACTATTTCTCTGTGGGATTGGTTTTGTTCTATTAGAGTAGTTGCTACATACTGGCTGCTTTTTTGCCCCAGGTACACTTTGTTCCAGACGCTGGAACTGTGGCTCAAATTGTCTACACTGATGACCAGGTTCGTCCGCCCCCGCAAGTGGTATACACAGCAGATGGTGCCTCCTACACTTCAGTGGATGGTCCGGAGCATACACTGGTATACATCCATCCTGTGGAAGCTGCTCAGGCATGTGAAGGATTATTGTATATAGTTTGTTTATTAATCAATTAATTCACTAATTACTTATGTTTATTCTCTGCCAGTCATTGCAAAGGGCTGGTGATGCAGGAAATATTCAGATAAGATCTGTGCTTTCAAGGAGTTTATAACCAATTTGGCAGAGGAAGATCTAATTTATTTATTTAAATTAAATGCAATAAGGAGTTAGAGCACTAGCCTCATATCAGTTCTTGCCAGTTATCATGGTCTAGATTATCAACTTGTTACTTTTCCTAAATATCAAGAACCAAAAACAGCATTTAGTTCTGTATAGCTTAATCAAAGGTGGATCAGTGAAAATGTATAGATTATTAAAGTTAAATGTGTAAGCAAAGGGTCCTACTAGCTTATTAAGTGCTATTAATACCTTACTTATTTGTAAGACTGTAACAGAGCAAAGGTAAGGCCGTACAATTATAGCTACTTTTATTTTTTTCCCAGTCTCATGGGCTGTTAGTTTCCAAATTCAGGACACAAATATTCCCCAATATATAAATGTTAGTTTCCTTTGTTAGCACTTTACACTGTACAAAGTACTTTTAAACATATTAAAAAAAAGTTCCATACTTTTATAGTAGTATCTTGGTAATAAAAATGTCACTCATGCAATATTTAATCAAGAGGCTCAGATTCCAAGAAGAAATGGGACCCACCTAATCAATACCTTTCAAATTGGTATAAAGTTGAAATTGCCAAATAGATGATAGTTTTGGAATACTTTTGCTTAGTTTTAGTCCCCTAACTATATTCAAATAAAATCACATAGTTTATTTAAAGAATGTTCTGTGCCCTGCTTTTAGTTTATAACTATGCAATTAAATGTCTCAATTATAATTTTTTTGGTCAAATCTAAGAATCTGACACTGGCTGAAATTCTCTTTTATATTTCTCTGCAATCAAAACTTAACCGTAGTTCTTATTCCCATAGTTTGCTGAAGGCATGGGCAAATTAAAATTTTTTGAAAGCTTTAGGGGAATATTTTTCTGCATTGGAGATTTTCTGTGGTGCCCTAGCTAAAATAGTTTCAAAGATTTTTCTTCTCTAGTTAGCTTTGCTGCCTCATGACTCAAATTATTATGTGTTTATAATGAGAACTTTTTTTAAAAAAATCATGATTTTAATAGCTTTTTTCAAAAAGAATCTATGGAACATTAAATGTAACTTATTTTCTTCTACTTCCAATAGTGTACATTTTATATTTGATAGAGTTGTAATGCTTGTATATATAATACTCTTCTGTATGTCTATATATCTGTATCTATTTTCATTTACTTGCAAGCCTACTCCTGTGATACATGTTATGTGTGAGTGTATGCACCCTCATTCATGGCATGTCTTACATTTTCTTGACATGCCTTTTTAATTAGCTATGACATTCATCCTCAAGAGAGGCTTTGCTTAAGAGGAAAATCATGAAGTATGTTAGCCAACTGAGATGGTTAGCTTATACAATTTCTTTGGAGTCATCTAATGAAAGACTTTAGCTAAATGTAAGATTACTATCTTTATCTTCTTTATTAATGAAGGATTATTGCTAGCTATATGAGAGTTAACTCTCTCCTGAATTGGTACTTAGCAGTGGGATAATTTTTCCTGTGTAGGCGAGGTGTCTAAAGATGTATTGATAAGTTTGTTGTTGTGTTTTTTTAATTTTTATTTTTGTCTAGACTCTGTTTACAGATCCAGGCCAGGTAGCTTATGTCCAACAGGATGCTACAGCTCAGCAGGTAAAGAGTTGCCTTTTTGCTTCTTTGTTGTTTGTGGATGATACTATGAATTTTATTATTTCCTGGAATGTTGCCCAACCCTCTGTACTGTTCATGCTCTCTCCATGTCTTATATATTAAATTAAATTTGATGGTAACCTTTTTCATTCTAGCTTCTGAAAAAACTGAGATTCTTTTTGGTTATCCTTTAAACATTTCTTTTCTTTTATCCATATTTCTAATATGTCCTTTTTGACTTTGAGGGACTTCTCCTTATTTTCCTCCAGGTTGTAAAAATGATAAAGAAGGTACAGGACCTAGGTATTGTCAGTCTTACTTTAAAGGGAGTATGAGTCCAAATAGTTTTATTTTCATGTTGGCTAGTGTGACCTATTTAGCTATATCACTGAGTGTCCTGAGTGGTTATCCACTAAATTCGCAATTAGTGAGCACTTTCTGCTTTTTAACTTTTTTATAGGTGATTTGGATACTTATATTTTAAAATTTGAAAATCGAATAGTAGTTGTGTTAACATTATTTATGAAATATAGAGAGAATTCTTACAAGTCTTTATGATATGAGTTATGGTTAAATTTAACCCTGATTGTCAGTGATCTACAATTTTGTGGAGTCTGTGAACTTGCATGAAAATTCGTCTTAATCTGTTTAGGCTGTTACAACAGAATGCCATATACTAGGTGGCTCATAACAACAGAGATTTATTTCTCACAGTTCTGGAGGCTGGGATATCCAAGATCAGGGCACCAGCAGATTCGGTGTCTGTTGAGGGCCTACTTCCTGGTTCATAGACGGCCATCTTATCACTGTGTCCTCACGTGGCAGAAAGGGTGAGAGAGCTCTCTGGGGTCTCTTTTGTAAGGGCAGTATTCCCTTTCATAAGGGCTCCACTTTATGACCTACTCACCTCTCGGAGGCTACCCCAATACCATCACACTGAGGATTCCGTTTCAACATATAAATTTTGGGGAGACACAAACATTCAGTCTATAGCAGTTATTTTTATTTTCATAATTTTGTAACAGTTAGGTATATTTTTTTGATGAAACAAGCCATGTCCAGTTCTGTGACTATTTACTGATTCCATCAAGGAAGGAATGAGTAGATTCGATTAGTTTGTACAAGTTGGCAGGAAAAAATAAAATGAATTATCTGTCTTTCATAGATGATTAATTCATTATTCATTTTTGGAGCGATGACTTTTTTTAAACAAAAGATTGAAGCAATACCAAAAAGGAGAAGTACATTAAAAGCAAACAAACAAATAAATAAACAAATAAATAAGCAAATTCTACCCAGACACATCCTCATTAACTGAAAAGTTGGTAGCTATTATTATTCCAGACACCTTTCCAGACATACAAAGATAAATAAACAGGGGAAATGGCACTGTGTCCCAAATGCTATTGTTCATCTGAATACTTTAAACTTAAATTTACTTGAGTTTAGCTGAAGAAAAAGAAATTGAGGTGAAACTGGAAGAGTTTGGCTTCATTTTGTTTTCCTAAACTGCACTTGAGCTTCAGTCTCTGTCTGTTCTTGGCTTCTGCTGTGATGATGTGGATGTCAGCTCACCGACACTTCCTCCCGCCTCCCTCTCCACTGTTTTGTGTTAGTTGCATTATTTTTGTAACTAATATATTTATGCTCTGTCCAGTAACCAGAGTTATTTAGAATTTTATTCCATTCTTTACTGGCATTTAATTTGTAGAAATCTGTACTCTAAATTTGAATATTTTCCTCATTTCTTTTCTGTCTTAATGCATGTTTGATTCTATCTTTATCCTTGAACTTTTCTTTGAAGTCAGATGTCTTCACCAGCATATGAATCAGAATTTCCTAGGACAGGGTGTGTCCTTTTGATGTATAGGTTAAGATTTTGTTTTAGAAAAATTTTATCTCTTGAAACTTTGAAAATTTTTTCAGTTTCACTTGATATGTTCCCTTTTTTAGGAATATCAGACATGAGTATATTGACTCTCCTTTGCATTCCACATCTAACATGTTCTCTATAATCATTTTTATATCTGTTCTTTTCCATGTTATTTGTGTAATTTCCTTTATGTTTACCATATTTCCTTATGATTTTTTAATTTACTTTTTAAATAAATTATAACATACATATATAAACATGCAAAAAAATTTGTAAGCATATAGTACAATGATATATCAAGAAGTGAACATTTGGTTATAGGTAACCAAAACTCAGATTAAACAATAGACATTACCAGCTCCTAAAAGCCATTCTCATGCTCCCTCCTAATCACTTTTCCTTCCTTTCCCCTCAAAGGTACTCTCCTGCCTGTTAACACCATAGATTAGTTTCCCATGGTTTTGAACTTAAATAAATGGCATACTTAGTATTATTTCCTTTTTGTCTGGCTTCTTTTGTTTATTATTATGTTTGGGAGATTAGTTAGTATTGTTGGGTGAAGCTGTGGAGTTTTTTCCCTTCTATTTTTATTGCTATATAGTATTCAGTTTTATGAAATACTGTGATCCTTCCTCCACTTTGAACTTCTTTGAGAATAGCCCGTTGCTATTCTATGTACATTTCAGAATCAACCTGGATGTTTCTATAAAAATCTTGCAGGATTTTCATTAGGATTTCATTATAGCTATGCATCAGTGTATGAAGAATTGATATCCTTATAATATTGTGTCTTCTAGTCTGTGAACATGAAATATCCTTGAGTTTAAAATAAAAGTTAATTGTCTTCTGGGTAGAGGTCTTACAAATCTTTCAGTAGATTTATTCCTGGATATTTGGTGTGTTTTGATGGTATTATAAATAGTATAATTTCTTTTTCATTTTCTAACTTATATTTTTGATTTTTTGATAGTCATATTGTCTGTGAATATTGACAATTTATTTCTTTCCAGTCCTTTTGAATCTTTGTATTTCTTTTTTTCTTTTCCTGTTCTCTTTTTGTCTGCTGGCTAGGATCTCTAATAAATTATTGAATAGAAGTGGTGTTGGTAGGTTTTCTTTTTTCCTTCCTGCTCAGAGGAAAAACTTTCACTATTAAGGATAATGTTTAGTGCAGAATTTTTATAAAAAGAATACCCTTTATTAGATTAAGAACATTATCTTTATTTTTAGTTCTTAATGTACATTTATTATTAATTGATGTTTATCATTATTCATGGACATTGATTTTTATTTACTGCTTTTTCTGAATCTGTTGAGATTTTTCTCCTATTTTCTGTTAATTTGGTGAATTATATTAATTGATATTTAATAATCGAGCCAGACTTGCATTCTAGAATAAACTCTAATTGATCTTTTTCATGTATACCTGAATTTGGATTTGATTTGCTAATATTTTGTTTGGGGTTTTACATATTTATTCAATAGTCCTTGTATTTTCAGCCAGAGTATTTGATTTATTTTTCTTTTAAAGTAGCTTTCTACAAATATCAAATTATTATGTTGTATATCTGAAACTAATATAATGTTATGTCAATTTTATCTCAATTGAAACAAAAAGAACAGGAGAAAGCTTTCATTTTGATATTTTTCTTTTTTGTTTTAATAGCATCCTGAAAATCTACAATACCATTTTTATTGACGATATAGTATTCTATTATAGGGATGTACAGTTTTCTATATTCTCTTTCTATTGTTTTATATGTAGGTTATTTCCTATTTTTCCTACTACTAATAATACTGTCATAGATATCATATCAGATGATTTTCTTATAATAAATTCCTCAAAGAGACATGATAGAAACTAATGGTATTAACATTTAAAATTATTTAAGAACCATGATTTTTTTTGTGAAAGTGAGAAAAGATACAAATATAAAAATCAAACAAGTTTTAATAAAAACCCAGAATCCTAAATTTGAATTAGAATGTCAGTATGAACTCATGATATGTTTTCTCTTGAAAAAACATGTTTTGGCCACTAGAAAGGTTTAGATACAGTCATTCATCCAGCAGCAATGAGCTGATGTGGTCTCTAAATACATTTTTCTAGTAAAAGGATCAGGGCTACGTAGAGAAATGGCAGATTCCAACTCTGGGCAGGAAATATACAAGATGTGCCTAAAACATCTTATCTTATCAGAATGTAAGGAAGCTAGTAAAAACTTTTGTTCTGCGGTCTTGTGGAAAGAACTGATGATCTAACTTGAAGGGGCCAAAATGAGACAATTTGACCTGGAAAGAAAGGAAAATAATCACAATAGATTGAAATACATTAGATATATTTAAAATCCACAAGCTCATATTGATATTAAAAGAAAGAACTCATTAGTCACTTTTTGAAGATGCTAGGGGACCACCACACTATTCAGGAAACTGGTAAATGATGGGAAAGAATGCAGCCTTTATCCCTAAATGTACTTAGGTAAACAATTACTTTATAGAAGCATTACAACTAATAAATAAAGAGGGGATGATTGGCTTAGAATATCACCACTTTTCATCTTCTAATGAAATGTGGATCTAGGCAATAATCATCAACAATAGTTTGAATCCATCAAGAAAAAGCTGATGAGGCATCTTATAATGGATGGATCAATTTACCCTCTGAACATTGTTAATATCATGAAAAAGAGAGAACCATTCATTATAGTCCTAGTGGTGGTGTGTACCTCCTATTGCATTTCACCATATATGAAATAATCCTACCAAAAGAATGAACCTGAATCTCATCGAGTCTCTGGATTCCACTATGAGCTTACAGGAAGCATGGTAGACAAAATGGAACAAGTTAAAAGACACACAAGAATGTAGTCAGCAAAATCCAGACTGTGGAAAACTGTAGGACAAATGACCTAGTTTCTTCCACATGTAAATTGCGAAGGAAAAGAATAGGAATGGGAATTTACAGATTAAAAGAGACTTCAGAAACATATCAGTCAATTGACATATGGGGACCTTGTTTGGATCCTGATTTGAACGAGCCAATTATTAAAAAAATTATGAGATGACTGGGGAAATCCTCACACTAACTGGTCGCTTGATGATATTAAGGAAAGATTAATTTTGGGATATGTAGTATATAAAAGTCTTTTTTTAAAAAAGGAGATATCTATTGAACTATTTACAGATGATATCTGTAATGACATCTGAGTTTTGTTTCAAAATAATCTAGTGAGGGGGGAAAGTGGGTGGGTGAATGAATAGTTGAAATAAGGTTGGCCATGAGTTGGTAATTATGAAAGCCGAGTGATGGGTCCATGAGGTTTATTATACTATTCTATTTGATATATGTTTGAAGCTTGTTATTATAAATGGGAAAGTTATCTCAATAAAACTTCTTAATTGCTTTTAAGAAGCTGAAAAAATTTACATTTCCACCAACAACATGAGAATGCCCATTTCCACACACCCTTGCCACACTGGGTATTTGCATTCTTTAAAAACTTTGCCAGTCTGATATGCAAAATGGTATTCTGTTGTTTTAATATTAAGGCATAGTTTTAATTAGAAGTTTTGTTGCCATTTACACCCCAAAGGGCCCTTCATTTTCTCCAATCTCCAGAAACAATATTTGTTTCATGTTCTGTATAAAAGGAAAGTTGTACTCAGATAGTTCTATGAACTTTGACATTACAAGGCAGTGTAATTATTGGCTTAGCATCTTTCTTTACTACAATTTCCTTTCAACCAGCACGGTTTTTATTTCTGGCTATAACACCTCAGTTATAGTCAGCTTATTCTGTGACCTGGATAAATTTTGGATAGAAAGTTGGAGTGTGGGTTTAACAAAGATGATAAATGCCTTTATTTTCTCTCTCTCTTAGCAAAAAGGTTTCTATTTTCAATTGTTTTTAGTGGCGGCAAAATTCACTTGAAGCCTTTTTCATATATGCATTCCCTTATCCTTAAGAAAGGCACTGGTACTCTCTAGACCTAGAAACACAGTCTTCTCTTTGTTTCTGAAAATGAACATGTGTGACTTCCCACACACTGAGAAGGAAATATGCTGCACTGATAATTGGTCTCAGTAGGACTCCAGAGCATTCTGTTGTGTTTGCTGCTGTCCAGTATAGCTTCATATTTCACTTCTCCAGATAAATTGTATCCTGAAATGCATTATATAGTTGCAGAAATAATTATAGAGAGTGATATTAAGCGGGAAGGAGAAAGTGTATCATAAGTTTAACAAATTCTTTTTCCTCCTACTGTGTTTTATTGTGCATGACAAAATGCACAGGATTAAAATTTTTTGTTTCATATTCTTTTCCTCTAAGTATAATTGGCACACATTGCTCACCACCATATTGCCTGGCTCTTGTCTCCGGAGCAGGTGTGGTTACCTTGTGGCTCTGATATTCAAGGTGTGTATAATGTTTACCTACTCTGCTGCCCTCCTTGAATAGACTTAACTCCCACAGAGGCCATTGTGATGTAGTGGAAAAAGCAGGGCAGAGTCAGAACTTGGATTTTATCTCTGCCACTTAGGAGCTGTGCGGTAATGTTACCTGGCCTCAAAGGAATTTAAAAATATGCTTAGCTCTCAGTAAATTTGAAAGTTGAATTTGAGTTATTAAACAAATTTGTATTCATGCGTGCTGTATGTTAAGGTCTATGCTATCTACAAATATACAGTTCTTACCTAGAAATGATTGTCATCAACCCCTTTCATCCCTTTTCAACAGCATTTGCATGATTCTGGTATGTGTTCAACCTCTGCTTTAAATCAGTCTTTTCTGATAACGCTAAAGTGTTCAAGCCTTTTCTTTGCCACAGTCTTTTAGGAGAGTTCCAGCATGGGGGAGGAGAAGGTTGTTGGTACTATTTTAATGTCAGCTTTCTCAGCAGTGGTGAGAAGCCAGCAGTAACCTTGCCTAACCACAGCCTTTCTAGCAGCATCTGTTGGGAAAAAAATACATCGCAGCTTCACTGGAATAACTCTGAATTGCTGAATTCATTCTTTGAAGTTGGCTCTGCAAAGAGATAAAGAATTTATGAGGAGAAGAGGTGGATATATGCTTTGGTTTGTTCAGTGTGTGATAACATTCATCACTAACACTGGCATAAAATTTAAGTGCTTTGAATAAAGGGCGATACTGAAACTGTGCTCTGAGATAACAAGTGAGAACAACGTAGCCTCATTGCAAGATCAGGAGAGGATACAGAAGGAGGTAGCAATGCAATTTTATTGTCAGAAGTCCCCTGCCCTTTTCCTTGTTGAGTCTTCACCTCAGTGGGCATTTTATTCTGTTTTTATTGAAACCGAAGCAGACGCAGCTCCAAGAACTTTGTCCTCCCAAGCTTCTAAAAGGCCCTGACTACAGATATGGAATGTCATGTAAAAGTCTGGGCTCTCGGCTTAAATGAATGCATGTTAAAACATGCATGTGCTATTTGAGGTAACTGACTTTATCTGCTTTCTGAAGCCTGAGTATTTCAAATGTTGAGCAATGATCTTAAACCGGCATAGCAATCAGGCTCTGTAAACACACACAATACTGTTTCATTATAGAGTTTTAAGAAGTTCTCAGATTTAGATGTCCAACTGAAAAAAGATGTTTCTATGAATAGCAGCAGAGTTCCTTTAGCTGCCTAAAGGGATTTATGTCATTTCCCAAAGGGTCAAATATATTTTCATAAACTAATCTTCATTGGATGCCAAATGCTCAGCAGTCTTTTAAGGTATAGAGAAATATACGATGTCATCTCCATCCATATAGAACTTATGATAATAATAACCTATTATTATTAATATTAAGCACTTACTAAATGCCAGGTACTCTACTACTGGCTTCATATACTCATTGTTTCATTTAGTCTTCATAACAGCATATGAGGTATAGGTTTGTTACTATGTCTGTTTTATAGATAAGGAAACTGAGGTTCAGAGAAATTTATTAACTTGCTAAGTGGTGAGGACAGGATTTTAATCCAAATCTGTCTGACTCCAAAGCCTATGCTGTGCTCCTCCGAGGTGCAATTGAAGAGGGAAGATGGACTTACATGAAAATGCATACTAACTGAAAAGTAGATGGTATTTGGCAATGGATACAAAGCTATGAGGGATTGCTGATGTGTGAGATGTCAGCATCAAGATTCTAAAAGATCTTGGCAGACCGGAAGATCAGAAAAAGTAATAAAATGAAATTTACTGGAGATCAGTGCAACTCGCCCCACGCCGCCCCCCTCCCCCATTTAATTAAAAATCAGCTATTTAAGTTCTGAGGAGGAGAAAAATGGTTTAATAGCATACTATGAGAGGGGAAAAAGCACTCTGGGATTTTAGTTATCTGCAAATTCAAAATGGCTCAGCAGTAGAACAGTAGCCATCATGAGTGATAATGCAAGTCGATGCTGTATTCATAAAGATATGGACTCTACTGAGGAGCAGATGAAGACAAGAGGATGACAAGGGATCTGGAAGTTTGGCTGTGTGAGAAATGATTGAATGAATTAGGGGTTTTGGTCTTGAAATATTTGAAGAACTGTCTTCATGTGGCAGAAGGGTTAAACTTATTCTATCTAGCTTGAGAGGCAAGTCGTAGGCCCCAGCCAATGCATGGAAGATGCATGCCAGGAGATCTTGACTTCACAGAAAGCACTGTTGAACTATTCTGAAATGATTTCAGCTGTCCTGTGGGGTGATGAAATGTGGAAGCAGAGGCTGAATGATGTTGTAGAGCAGGATTCTATGACTTCAAGTGCCACAGGAGATCAGGGCAGAGAAAAGTCAGGGAGGGCTAGAGCAGTCAGAGATTCATGAAGAGACTGGAACATGATATTAGGTTTAGAAGATTGGTGCAGGAAGAGCATTCTAGGTGAGGAAAACAACATATGGAGAGATAATGAAAAAGAGAGTAAGCATTTTAAAATGCAAGGGACATGACTTGAGTATGGTGCTAATTGGGCAGGAGAAATAAGTTTGGATAAAAGGAATCTGGAGTAGTATATAACCCATATGCTTATTTAGGAGATGAGAGAACTTTTTAAGATACCATTTCTTTTCTACCAGAGTATTTGGTAAGGTGGCATTAACCCAATACATGACCAAAACTTTGTTTATTTGCAAAAGACTCACTTCAGCATAATGAAGCAAATGGGCATCTCTTTCATTCTTACCTGAACACCTAAGCTTCTCTGTAGAAGAGAGCTGTTAGCCATTTAACTTTACCAATTATGTGTTGCACTAGTGTTTAGTTTTAAAGTGGAGTAGTTGAAGATAGGTCAAATCATTGTCTACACTATGCCGTGGTCTCCCTGGAAAGGCAGGAGGGACCCCCACCTAAAATTGAGTTCAGATATTGAGATCGATGATACCATGCATGCACCAAGAGGGGATGAAAAGGTTTGTTGCTTATATATTTGAAGTCTCTAGGGAGAAAAGGCAAGGCTCTCAAGCATGTTTGAAATGGATTGAATGAGCAAGGAAAGGAGACTGTTTTGTTGAGGTGAATGGGTAAGGTCAGCATGAGGATTCCTAAGCAAATAATCAGGTGCTCTTGGGGTTTGAATCTCCTGCTGGTGCCAAAAGAGGAGGCACCCAGGATTTCTCATCAGACTGCTCACATATGGGCAGAAACAGCAAAAATGAAGGCAAATTCTTCGTTAGTGCTGATAGATGGAAATCATTTCTCTAGGGCCTCGAAGGGAACTAGTGTGAAGAATATCTGCTACCACAACTTTGTATTTTATGTGTGTGCCTGTGTACTAGCTAGCTAAAAGCAAATGCATGCTAACTTTATGGTGCAACTTTGTCCAGGCCTCATTACCGGTGCATAATCAGGTATTACCTTCAATTGAGAGTGTGGATGGCTCAGACCCTTTGGCCACTCTTCAGAACCCTATGGGTAGACTAGAGGCCAAAGAGGAAGAAGATGAGGATGAGGATGAGGACACGGAGGAAGATGAGGAGGAAGATGGTGAAGACACAGACCTGGATGACTGGGGACCAGATCCGCCTCGGCCCTTTGACCCACATGACTTGTGTAAGTACCGCTGGTTCCTGTGAGTGGGGGCTCCTGTGTGTGGACACTGCTCCCTGCTCTGTGGGCCTCACCTCACTCCACCTCGCAGCAGTGAGTGAGGGAGGCAGGCAGTGCCTCGAGACTTCTGATTTTACTGATGAATGAACTGACGCTCAGAAGACGCTAGGCAGCTCAGTGCGATGTAGGGGTGAGCAGTGGCTCAGGCATAGAGCCTACATCCTCCTGATACCAGAGCTTGGGCTCCCAAACCACTATGATAAATTTGTCCAGTTCTGGAATATTCAGCCATTTCAGCTTTAATACATTTGCTTTGCTGCTTTTGCCTCTCTTGCAGGCACTAGTGCTTTACATTTTCTGATTTGTTTCATGCTGTCCACAGTCTTATGAGGTAGGTAGCTTTCCCAAGGTCATGCTCAGTTGTTGCAAGGGTCAGGATTCAAACTCAAGTGGTCTAGCTCCAGTGTGCCCATGGTTCACCATCACACTTACTGCCTCTCTGTATTGCTTATCAGTGGGGGAAGGTGCTCCTGCTTCTACCTACCAAATCATTGCTTCTTCTCATAGATTTTCATGCTTCTATGACAAAGTTCTTGTCTCATTTATTTGAGTGAGCCAGGCTATTGAGAGCATTGCGGTACACCATATTTCTCCCAGGATCTTCCATTTGCATGGAGCCAGAGCTCATTTCCATATCCACTAGAAAACTTCCTCCTTTTGTTTTTCCTTGAATTCACACATTTTAAGGTCGCTCCCTATTCAAATACACATAAAGTCACTTTCTCTTAGAAACATTAATACAAAGTAGTTCTCCACTATTGGAGAATTGTAGAAATTGAAAATAATCATTTCCTAATCACACTGCCGTAGTTGGGTAAAATATGATTGGTTAATTAAATTTCCTAAGGGTCCTGAGTATGATCTTTAGTGGTCCACATCTAATTCTGGCAGTTAGCTAACAGATGGGTGCTATGGGGAAAGACGGAATGAGTGTGCATACTTAGTGCAAACTGATCACTTGGAGAATGAGCTGAAACTACATGTCCCATCAGGGCTGGGCTAATTGTGTCATCCCAGTGCATGAGGGCTGAGATGTTAAATCCATTCATTTTAGTATCATCGTCACACAATATGCATTGAACTCTCAAACATGCCCAGACAATGAGGCTTCTATAATTTCCTTTGGAAAAAAAAAAATGATTAAACAGTGTTGTCAGGGTTTTTTAACAGCTTTTTAAAGATATAATTTGCATACTATAAACTTCACCTCTTTTATCTCATCAGATTTTATAACATTTAGCCTAATAAGCTCTTCTTTTTTCAGACATGTTATAACTGATTTATAAATTTAGTGGCTGCTATTAAATTATCCAGTAGAGAAATAAGTCACAGCCTGCATATTATTTTTTGGCAGGCATAAGGTAATTTCTGCTTGATTTTAGAGGAAAAGTAGAGGATTTTATTGGTCTATGAAAACTAATATATTACAATTGAATGGGTACTATAATTGCAGGAGTCAATTGACTTTTGGCCTGAAAACAGATTGGGGGAATTTTCGGGTTAGCTCTTTTTACTTGAGATAGAGTCATGCTGAAGGATTCCACTTCCAGATTTTCTTTTTTTTGCAGGGTGTGAGGAGTGTAACAATGCACACTCTTCAGTGTGCCCAAAGCATGGCCCCTTGCACCCCATCCCCAACAGGCCCGTGCTCACCAGAGCAAGAGCCAGCCTCCCTCTGGTCCTCTACATCGACCGGTTCCTTGGAGGTGTGTTCTCCAAAAGGCGCATTCCCAAGCGCACTCAGTTTGGCCCCGTGGAGGGACCCCTCGTCAGGGAGTCCGAGCTGAAAGACTGTTATATTCATCTAAAGGTAATTTATGCTTTATCGTAGTTCGCTCTTGTTCTTATTATTTTTAAAAAGGCACACATTTTCTCATTTAGTCTCCTAATTCAATTTCATAGCAGTTGTTTGCTAAGGAATTATAACTCTGAAAGGTGTGTTCCTAGGAGCTGTTTTAGTATGCTAGAGCTGCCATAGCAAAATACCACAGATGTGTGGCTTAAATGACAGAAATTTATTTTCTCTCAGTTCTAGAAGTTAGACGGCCAAGATCAAGGTTTTGGCAGGGTTGTTTCCTCTGAGGCCCCTCTGCTTGGCTTGTAGATGGCTGCCATCTTGCTGCCCCTGCACAACATAGTCGTCCCTCTGCAAGCGTGCCCCTATGTCTCTGTGTGTCCTAATCTCCTCTTCCTAAAAGGACACCAGTCAGATTAGATTAGGAGCCACTTTAATGACTTCATTTAAACTTAGTCACCTCTTTGAAAGTCCTGTCTTCATATACAGTCACATTCTGAGCTATTGAGGGGTTAAGGTTTCAACATGTGAATTTTTTGGGAGGGGGCACAATTCAGCCCATAACAGGGGTTTTAACAGTCCCCCCTGCCAAACTGACTGGAATACAGAGAATTACGTAGACTCATGTAATCTAAGTGCCAATAATGTTTTCATGAAAAACATTTTTGAATTTTTGAAACAGGTCTGTCCTGTTGAATCTTTTGTTAAAGAATAGTTCACTGTAAATTAAAGTATATTTATACTAATCTCTGTTTTTCACATTTGATGCTCTTGCTTCTCTTCAACCCCTTGCTGTCTGCCTCTTGGAGAGCTACTCTGGAGAACCAAGAAAGGGCAGTGGGAAGGGAGAATATTTGGGATGAGTGTTTTGAGAAATTAGCTGCTATCATGGGGAGGTGTTCTTTGGTGAATCCTCAAGATCTCCAAGAAAGAATATTACTTTGTAGTAAGTTATATATATGTCTAACCACTATGCTGTGTACCCGAAACTAATAAGATATTAAATGTCAACTGTAACTGAAAAAAAAAGAAAAAAGGAATATTACTTTGTAAACAGAAATACCTGTCACTAGGCTTTGCATTACAAGTAAATGCAATTGAATCTCAAAAGGAAGCAAGCTGTAATGAACTAGAGAGTATTTTGCTTGCATTTTCTGGCTTGTAATATTTTTTGATGTGTTAGGTAATGATGAAACATCAACTGAAGCTATACAATCAGACTGTTAACTTTTAGGTTTTGCCAGTTAATTCTTCTATAGGTGGGTCTTTGGAAAGTATCCTTTCCCTTTTACATTTGGCAAGATGCAATTGCAGTTCTATACAAAGGGAAGAATCAGGATATATCGTTAATTTACAGAGTAATATTTTGTATATTATGACATTACTGCATATCATATTGAAGGTTTTATTTATTTATTTAATTTTTTGGTGTGGCTTTTAATTCTCTCTTGGTTTTAGGTTTCGCTTGATAAAGGGGACAGAAAAGACAGAGATTTGCATGAAGACCTATGGTTTGAGTTGTCGGATGAGACACTTTGTAACTGGATGATGTTTGTACGTCCAGCCGAGAACCACCTGGAGCAGAACCTGGTGGCTTACCAGTATGGCCACCATGTGTATTACACAACAATAAAGAATGTGGAGCCCAAGCAGGAACTTAAGGTATGGAGCTGGGTCAGCGGGGCCTCTGCTAGGAATCGTGACTGTTTAATGCCTTTCCTACCTTTTTTCCCCTGAAGTGGGATTCTTATAAAAATGATCCTTTCCTTGTAATTTATTTACTTATTGAATACCTGCTATGTACTCATTATAATCCATAAGTAAAACAGAATGAAAAACGTGTGACTTTTGGGCCTATCAAAGGCCAATGTGAAGACATTAGGCCCACGGGTAATGAATAGTTGTTTTGGGGAGCAGTCAGTTATTTGTGATGGAGTGATTAAAGATGGGGTCACTTAACATGATTTATTCACTTGAAAGTAAAGAAATAATTGGGAAACAGGAGTTCTTATAAAAGGAAATTCAGATATATGGGCAAGATTTCTGTTCTTTATCTAAATAATTTATTTTGCCCAAAGAATTCTATGTACAGAGTTCTGATTTCAGAAACGTATTTTTAGGGAATAACTCTCTGTTGGAATTTGCGTAAATATTAACCCTTGATAATACAATGAAAATTCTGCAGTGATTCCAAGTGAACATACCTTTTTGTTGTTGTTGTTAAAGAAGCCTATGTTAGGAACATGCCAAAGAGTGGGGCAACATACGCTATAGCTTCCCAAAATAAATGAAAAATCGGCGAGAAATGATTTTATCAGTCCAGGAACACTGAGTTGCACAGCGCCTCACTGTGGTCACAGTGAGAATAGATACCTTTCTAGGTGGAGAATCGAGACTTCAAAAGCTTTACAAAACCCGTGTCTTTGAAATCATCAACTAGGTAATCCATAACCCCCAAAGGTAATATGTAAAAGGAGATTTATGTCTCCCACCATTAATCCCAATAAGTTCTTAACAAGGTAACACTGAAGTGAATACTTCTTAACTGTGGAGGGGAGATTATTTTCTCTTTTAAAGTAGTAGAACTATAGAGGTAAAGACAGAAACAATGAAATAAGAATACAATAGTTCAGTATAATAAATGACCAAAACAACAAATAAACAGGTTAGGGAAGGCCTTGCTGAAGAGTTGACAACTAGGCTGAGGACTGGAATGAGAAGGGGTCAGCAGAGTAGAAGGGTTAGGGGAGAGGTGAAGAGGAAGAACCCAACATTCTTGGTGGTGAAACAGCAAGGGCAAAGGTCGAGGTGGAAAAGAAGTTGGTATATTTGAAGAACTGACAGCAGGCCCTCTTCGTTGAATGATAGAGAAGGAAGAGTGATGAGAGCCGAGATTGCTTAGCAAGATAGAGCAGATCATGAACCCCTTAGGAGTTTATCACTAAGCATTTCAGGTTTATTATGAAACGAGAAGCTGTTGCTGGCTTTTACGCATGAGAATGGTGGAATCTGATGGTGTTTTAAGAAGACCACTCTGGCTCCTGTGTGGAGAATGGATTGGAGGGAGCAAGAGTAGAAAAGAGGAGGCTCATTAGAAGACCAAGCAAGAGCTCACCTTGCATGTGTTTATGTGGCAGAAACAGAGATGGAGGACACCTGAGCAATCAACAGCTTTCGTTAAAGGATTACAGAAGAAAACTGAGAAACCCAAGATATTGTTTAGGTTTCAGGTCTGAGCAATTGGGTGGAAGGTAGAGTACTTACTGAGATGGCGAAGATAGGCAAGGGTGGGGGGTGTGTGTGAGTACAGAATTCAGTTCTGGACATGTTAAGTTCAGGCTGTTTGTGAAACATCCATGATATCAGGTAGGCAATAGAATGTATTGGAAGGAACAGAGAGGGAGGGTCTGGGATGGAGATACTGATTTGGGAATCATTAGCACAGAGTTGGGTGGAAACAGATGTAATCACTTTAGGGAAAAATAAGGAGGCCCTGGACTTGGACTAAGCTTTGAGGAGCATCAATATTTTGAAGTTAGGGAGAAGAAGAAGAGCCAGACAGGGAGACTGAGCAGAAGTAGCCAGTGGGGTAGGAGGGAGGAAGAGACTGAGGAGGGTGTGGTAGCATTTGAAACAGTCACCGGTGATCCTAGTAAGAGCCCTTTGGTGACTAGTAGGGACGGAAGCCATTATGATTACAGCTGTGTAAAAACCTGTGTTTAAATACAGATAAAAAAATCAGGAGAGACTATGTTTTATTTAGATGAAGAGATTATTAATATTATCTCCTGTGAAGTTGTTCTAATAACAAAACAAATTTTTAAAAAGAAAAAATACGCAGTGTGTCTTGGCAAATGAACTTCTTGACTGATGATCTGCAGACTGGTGTTAAAGGCTTACAGTGTGATTTTTGTTGTTGTTGGTTTGTTTTTCATGGGCTGTGGAAAAGCCTGAAATGTTTTATGTAAGCAGAAGAAAGATGTAAAAATTTAAGCATACAAAGAACACCTGCTGATGTCCTTTAGTTCTTGATGATGTACTTGATTCTTGCAGGTGTGGTATGCTGCATCCTATGCTGAGTTTGTGAATCAGAAAATTCATGACATTTCTGAGGAAGAAAGGAAAGGTGGTTGTACTTTTTTATATTTTATATATGATTTCTAAGTTGTATATATTACATCTTTATGCAATCTAATTTTTCTACCTTGATATATTTAAGAAGATATTTCAGTAGGTTTTTTAGAGTTACACATCCTTGTTTAATTCTAAGATCTAATGACATATTTACATTTCTTTCATGGGTGCTGGAAAATAGTATTTAACATAATGAAAACCTCCAAATACTAAATTAGAACCTAGATCAGAGGATGACCTAGACTTAATCATCTCTGAGAACATAACGAGACAGATGTTGACTTTGTTTTTAATGTCAATGTTACCGAAGCATAATCTCCATACAGAAAAGTGCACAAATCATAATAAGTATACAGCTTGATGAATTTTCACAAAGTGAACATAACCTGCGTAACCTGTACCCAGGTCAAGAAATGGAACATGACTGGAACTCCAGAAGTCCTCTTGTCCTTTCTTCCAATTTCTCCTCACTCCCAAGTGTAATGACTCTCTTGACTTCCATACTACAGATACAATATGCTTGTGACTGAACTTTATATAAATAGAATATGTACACTGGTGTGTGGGAACCTTTTGCTCAACATTATGTTTGTGAGATTCATCCATATTGTTGAGTATTTTTATAATTTTTTCATTCTCATTGCCATTTGGTATTCTGTTGTATGAATGTACCACAATTCATTTATCTGTTTTACTATAGATGGAAGTTTGGGCTATACAATGTAATTCTGACACTATCTGGAGTTAGGTCACATTTTGCAGGTGAAGGGCAGAGTCTTCCACAAGACTCTCTTCACCTCAGACACCAGCTGCAAGCCCTGGGCTTCCCATGTCATCTGCACTTCGGACCAACTAACTACAATTTAGGGAGTTCCCACTATCCCCTTAAGTTTGAGAATTCACTAGAATGACTCACAGAACTCAGAAAAGTTCTCTACTTATGCTTACACACCAGAACCAGTGAAATGAAGAGACACAGTATGAGGTTTGGTGGGGGCAGAGGAGTGTCCCAAATGTGAAGCTTCCATGTCCTTGAGTCATGTCACCTCCCTGGCACATTGATGTATGATTACCAACCAGGGAAGCTCACCTGAGCTTCGGTATCCAGAATTTTTACTGAGGTACCATTACATAGGCTTACTCTCCAGCTCCTGTTCCCCTCCATGTCTGATATCACCTTGCTCAAAGCTTTACTCCTGTAATCAGGGTTGAAGATTGCCAATTGTGAACACTCTTATACATGTCTTTCAGTGAACATATATGTGTATTTCTGTTGAGTGAACATCTAGGGGTGGAATTGCTGGGTCATAGGGTATGCATATAATCAGCTTTAATAAATACTTCTGAACATTTTGCCAAAGTGATTATATTGGGCATTGATTTTCAAGTTATTTGTGATGGAATATACCCTCAGATTATGAAGCTTGCATCTGAATCACTAGGTCATCTGAATATAGATTTCCATTGTAGCACTTTCTTTTTTTCCAGTGTGGTGAGGTTGTGTGTGTACGTGTGTGTGTGTGTATTGGTGGGTGGGAGAGGGTAACATGACAGTGTTTTTCTTTTGATGTTTTACATGAATATATCAGAAAATAAGATACTAAAAACTACTCTATGTCCAACTGTAGCCTTTGATTTTAGAACAGTAATGCAAATAGCAGACAATATATGTTTATGGAGTCTGGGCTTCAGTGAAATGGGAATAGTGAGAATACTGGGCATTTGAGTTTTATTAAACCAGTACTATTAATACAAAACTATTAATCATCAGCCTTTATGATTTCTCTCCTGTGACTACAGTTCTTCGAGAGCAAGAGAAGAATTGGCCCTGCTATGAATGCAATCGCCGATTTATAAGCTCAGAGCAGTTGCAACAGCATCTCAATTCTCATGATGAGAAACTGGATGTGTTTAGCAGGTATGATTATGGGGAAGATTTCACAAACTTAATATTTAAAGGTCCAGAGTCATTTCCGTATTTTCTGCAAACTAATGAGTGTTTGTGTATGTAGACAAGTAACCAGTAGGCTGCTGAAGGAAGGTTTTTATCTGTCATTTCCTCCTCTCACCCCCATCCCAGTCCTCATTAACTATTTATTTTTCTTCCAGCATAACCAATACCCAGCAATAGGAGATCCTTTCACCTTAGTTAAATCTCTCCTTAACAGAGATTCTGAAATATGAATTTTCGAGATAGAATACATCTTTGAAATAATCTGCATCTCTGATTTTAAGACTTTTTTCACTAACAGGATTCTTTCATCAAAATAAATCATATGTTTAATTCTACTATATAAAAAAGATAGACAAGGAAGAATCATATAGGATGGGTTAGGTAGGAGCCAGATCAGGTTAGGCCTTATGGATAACAGTAAGAAATTTGGATTTTATTCTAAGTGTGATAAGAAGTCTTTAGAGGGTTTTGATCAGGGAGTATCGTGATGTCAATTATATTTTAAAACATCACCTTAAATAAAAATAAAAACATCACTTTAGATTATATTGGCGCAAGAGTGAAGATAGGTAGTCTAGTTAGAAGCTATTTCAACAGTTTTGATGAAGAATGAGAGTAGTTTGGAATAGGGTAGTACCAATGGGTTGCCAACTTTTATAGGCTTTGAAAAGAGAGGAGATGGTGTGAAGTGGCATTTAGGAAAATGGGAATGTAAATGTTCTAGGGAAGTACAGTATGATTGACTGCAACATTAAGAGCTCACTTGAGGTTCGTGGTCATGAATTAAAGTGAGACCTCTAGCATTGCTATGTGTCATTTTCCAGCTTCTTCACTGCAAGAGCCAGTGCAGAGCGGGCAGGGAGTTGGGTTGCACAGTTTTGTGGTTTTGCCAAGTGCATTCCTCATAGCAAGAGAAATGAAGCAGCAGTGGGGATGGAAATCAAGAGCATATACAAGGGAGTAACTACAATGAATGACTTTGGAGTTTATGTGTGGAAAAAGGGAGAGAAAAATATCAAGAGGATATAAGACTGCAAGTAGGTGACTGACAGAGGATTGGATTAAAGTTGGTAGTGAGGTAGAAGGATTGTTGAGTCCAAGAGTTAGAGGGAGTGAGCTAGAAAGTTAGGAGACAATGTCAGAGTGGGTGACACATGGAATTGAGATAATGGGGGTTCTGCACTTACTGAAAATGACAGGTCTAGGATATGACCATGGGAGTAAATGTCTGAGGTGGTTGGAGGACACATGAGAGTTAAATCACTCCCTTCTGGGTATCCCTAAAACTCTGTTCATGGCTTTATTCTAGCACTTTTTATATTGTGATTTTGGTTTATATGCCTGCTGCCTCTGCTAGACTTCTGAGAGTGAAAACTCTTGTACGTAACTTGCTATCATTAGTGCCTGTATAGTGCGTGACACGTAGTAGACAAAAATCTTCATTAGCTGACTGTTGAAAGAAATATAAGATAATTAGGAAAATTTGACTAGATTTAATAATATGAATAATATGAACAACTATCAGTATTTTTTAGGTGTGATAATGGTATTGGGGATATGTGTGTGTGTGTGTACACACACATACATATATATATATATATTACACATACAAAAGAGTTTTTATATTTTAGAGATACATACTGAAATATTTATAGATGAAATGATGTCTGGGATTTAATTTCAAAATAATCTAATGGGTATGTATGTGGTGAAGTGGCCATGAGTTGGCAATATTGAAATTAGACAATGGTTATGTTGGGCTCATTATGGTAGTCTCTACATTTGCCTAGGTTCAGAATTTTCCATACTAAAGAATCTTAAAACTTCCTGGAAAAATATATAATTTTTGTTACATTGTTAATAGAATAATGGAAGTCTAAAGCATGATTTGATTAATTTATACTCATCTCACATACATCTTCTAAAAGAGGTTTTAATGACACTTTCTGAATCCCTTTTATTAAAGAATTTCTGTATGTTAGAAATCTATTAAAGGGGATAAAATTTATTTGGTGTTTACTAGGCATATTATGGAACCGTTGAATTAGAAATTTGTTCTGACCTTCCAGAAGCTTATAGTAAAAATGTAAAGTTCTTTTGAATCTTAGAAAGCCTCATTTCTTGGAAGGACTCTGAGTTAAGGAAAGGGGAGAGGAGGAAAGAATGTAATCTTGTCTCTAGGAACACACTTTAAGTGTTCTGTCCTGTTTGTGCTTCTCACATCACTTCAGAGATGTGTTCATGCTTTCAGATTTTTTCAATAGCAAAATGGTGTCAGTATTTTGAATTTTTATAGCTTTTTTTCCTGAGGCATCTCTTTGAGCTATAGACAGTACAGATGAGAAATTTAGAAAGTGTGTATTAGCCAAACAATTGTTTCCATTAGAAAAAAACAATCAGGAAAAGTAATAAAGTGAGAGGAAATCAAGATTTGGGGCTAAGCAGGATCATTTAAGGAACTATTTGTTATGGAGTATTATGTAACTATGACTGTTTATAACCTAATCTCTTGTCCCCAGAACAAGAGGCAGAGGAAGAGGAAGAGGCAAGAGGCGATTTGGCCCAGGTCGACGGCCAGGGCGTCCTCCAAAATTTATCCGCTTGGAAATTACCAGTGAAAATGGAGAAAAGTGTGATGATGGGACACAGGTACTGGGATGGATGGGAAAGAGCTAAATCTTAGATGCTCACTTAGAGGGCTTAACAGAACTATTATTGGATTTAAATACAAATACCCTTCGGAGGTTGATAGTCATGTCATGTCAGTGCTTTCCTGCTTGTTAATTAAAGTATATTTAGAGAAAGGCAAAAAAAAAAAAAATGTATTTTCAAATATTACTTACAGTCAAAACCTAACTTTGCTGCCCTAAAGATTTGAAATTGTCTGGAGATATTATTGGGGGACTTTGTTTAATTAGTTTAGATAATTAAAATTATAATGTTCCAGTAGAGTCCTGTCACAGTGTTTTTATCCTAAAGTGATCTGGAATATCTCATAGTTTTTACAGTCTGTGGATAGTTATCTAATCAGCTTTCCCAGAAGGAGAATATTTTTTCTGAGCATTGTGACTCTAGTCATTTAAAAAATAAGCAGCAATTCTAAACCTTAGCTGGCAATCCTTCTAGTGTTAATCTCTATATAAGTAGGGAAATAACTCCTGATTATTGCAATTTCAGGACTTGCTACATTTTTCCCCCAAGGAGCAGTTTGACGAGGCTGAACCAGCTACTCTGAATGGGCTGGATCAACCCGAACAGAATACTCTCCCAATCCCTCAGCTGCCACAGGAAACCTCATCTTCTCTGGAGCATGAGCCGGAAGCTCACAGCCTACACCTGCAGCCCCAGCTTGAGGAGAGCGTCCTGCCGACCCCGAGCACTCTGACAGCCGATGACATGCGCAGGGCCAAACGCATCCGAGTAAGTGGGAAGCAAAGCTCCTCCCTCACTAGGTGCTAACCTTTCTCCAGTCAGCCAGATTGTTAGGTGCTATGTTTTCCAACCTATTCACTGTCTACTTCAAAATCTTACATCTAGCTCATTGCACACTCAATCTCTTTATTTTGGAAGAAAGTATTAACTATTTCTCAATGTCTTTGTATCCTGTGGCAGGCTGGAATGGCTGGTCCTAGAGTTGATCCATTTAGTAAGGACACAGAAGCTTGGGTATTGGCAGTTCCTGGACTGGTATAGTTAAAGTAGGATAGCTCTCTGGAGCCATAAATTTACAGGTTGGAAATGGAGAAATAAGTATATTTAATTATAATGACTATTTACATTTAAGCCAGTCTAATCTGTGCATAATCATAGTTCTTAAGTTAATTTTGGGTAACTGATTGGTTATTTGCGCTTTCCAAGAGAGACTAGCAAGTATCATTACTCATTAATGCAAACGGACCTGTGTCCAAGTTGACATGGCAAGTACAACCCACACTCCTGGGGACAGCTCAAAGTTAAGCTTTAGGTCTGGGAGTAGGTCGGTTTCTCACTTGTGTGACCTGAGTTTTGACTTCAGGCCATGTGGCTGCAGGACCTCCATGGTTTCTAGGGCAGATGTGTTTTATTCTTGTTTCACAGATGGCATTTGAGTCTGAGTTAGGAGCCGCAGGGGATGCATGTGGAGAACAATATGGTTTTGTGGGATAAGTGCCTGTGCTGACAAATTATATTCAGAAGACAGTTTCTTAAAGTCCCTGTTTGTGGGAGCAGGGTGTATAAAGACTTTTATTAGTACTTTATGTGTGGATGGAAGAAATTTTTTATATAACTTTTTAGACTTTACAATTTCTAGATAGATGATTATTTTAGCTTATGTTTCTTTTGATCTTATTTGGATATGTGCAGCTGATATATATATATGTGTGTATATATATATATATATATATATATATATATATATATATACACATAATTTTGTCTTCTTATTTGCTGATAAGCTAGAAGGGACCTTGAAAAATAGTCTAGTCCACTCCTTCATGTAAAAATACATTTAAACATTTACAGTTATATGATAGCATTGACTGGCTCTAAGCTCTCTGAGGCTAAATAACCTTTTTGAGGGTCTTATAATGGAAACACTTTTGACTCCATGTATATTATTTCAAAAGATTATGTAAAAGTATATGAATATAGACCAGAAAGGCAAAAAGCTTTGAACTAATAACTTCCCATCCATCATTCTACATTATTTTCCAAGCTGCATTTCACTATCTTGCCCAATTACTATCTTTTCTGCTTTGGCCATTCTGATTTTTCTCTAAGTCCAGAGAAATGCTTACTAGATTTTTTTTTTTTTGAGGGAAAAAAACTAAAGCCCACATGTGGAATGAAGTTGTGGATGTATAAGCATAGTCTAGCTATAATTGTAGCTGTATTCTTGAATGAGTTGGGTTATTGGTTTCGGTACAAGGTTCCTTGTGTCAAAGGAAAAGCCATGTGCATGTGGCTTTTGAAAAGGAGGTCAGTCTTAGTTGAACTATTTTTTTTTTTATCCTCTCACACATTCTAAAAAGTAGGGCTATATATTTTTTCATCTTTTCTATCCAGGTTGGTAATGACCAACTGAAGAGAAGTCTTCCAATCCAATTGGTAATGTAACTATTTTTCTCTCCTCTAACGCTGCCTGCTCAGTTGGAGCTGCAGGTAGGTTTGTTTCCTGTGTTTCACATATCAGAGTGTTATTTAAGTGTTTGCCTTACCTGCTGTTCTTTGCAACCCGTACTCACTAAATCCTGCTGGAAGCTACAGTTTGGTTGCTACAGTAAATGCAAATTGGTTAATGAATAATGATAATTTATTTTTAGATAGATCAATGAGTAATCGTGGGCTGCAGATTTCTCATGCACAAAATGAAGGGTAGGACTAAGTGATCTCCAAGGTCCCTTCCAGCTCTAAAACAGTTTGAATGACTTGTAGAGTGGTATTGAATTCTGACTCTATATTCATCACTGTGCTAGGTACAAAATAGAATTTTCACTTGATTCCTGTCCTCTAGGAGCTTACAGTCTAATTGGGGAGACAATACTAATATTGAGTGGTTTATAGTTAAGCGCTAAATTTTAAAGCATAGGCTGTAATTGCTATAGGAACTTGGAAGAGTGAAAGGCCAATAAAAATGAAGGAGTCAGAGAATAATTCATAGATGAAGTGAGACTTAAACTAATCTTTGACAGAGAAGTAGCGAGAAAGTCAGTGGTTTCAGAAGAGGGCAGCCATAGGATCAAGGCCAAGACACAGGAATGTGCTTGGTATGGTAATGGAAAGGTACACAGTTTGATCCTAGGATGAGGTGCTAGGTGAAGGACAGTGGTAAGAGAGATGTGCTGGGCAGGGCTAGCTCACTAATCGCTTTGAAAGCTGGGCAGAAAATAGGCCAGAGAAAAGTTGTTTTTTACTTTTTAAAAAGAAAAATGAACATGACTGATTTCCTTTTTGTGTCAGGATCAAAATAATATAAAAATTGATCCATAATTTAGGTTCCTTTAGCTATTAACATCAAACTTTAGAAACATTTTATGGTCTTTGTCTGTAAAGAATCTGTTGTCTTAGACTTTATTTCATTGTAAGTTAAATCCCTCATCACAGATTTTAGCAACTATACCATTTTTGGCACCCATAGAGTAGCTTATGTACCATACAGTGTGGTGTGGTTACCTGGCTGTAACTCAGGGACCAGAAGATCCATAATGGATTCATTTGTGCTGCCTCCACATTGGAAATGTATGCCAGTTGTAGCTCTGACCTATAGAACCTACCACAGAGCAGAAATGGCCTGCAAGTGGGTTGTAGAGTGGGAGTGGGTTTGGCACTCACTACTTCATAATATGAGGATTACATTAGGATCATTAGATCAAAGAAATACAATCTAGTTCTTGAGTACTTAGACAATGTTCAGGGCCCCATGGAAAAAAGACGATAAGAACAAGGTTTGTTGACAGAACCGAGAAAGTGGAGCCAGGTGGCTGCTCAGTTTAAATCAAGTGTCTGAGGACACTCATAGTAATCAGAAATGACAGAAGACTTATTAGTGTAATGGACCAAGGCAAAACTGAGTTCTAGATTTGGTGCCCAAGAAGAAGTGGAATCCCCAGTGGGACCAAGATCAGTTGTACATTGTGTTTGCCCTTGGAAACTACTGAACTTGGATGAAGGAAATGATTCTTACACACCAAAAGCTCTCTAAATCTTGACTCCCTGAACCTCAGGATAGCATTCTTTTATTTGCAATATTTCCATAAAGTTTTGGGAGTAGGCAAAATACTAAGAGTTTTTATGTAAAAAAAAAAATCTGTCCAGATAGACTAAAAAGATTAGGTAATTGCTAAGCAATATTATGAAGTAAAAGAAAGCTCTGTGGATGATTTGAAAAAGGTGTATTCTTACAGATCCCTGCAGATGCTATAGAAAAGATCTTGAAATAGTTCTTCAGCATTTTCATATGAAATACATGAATTAATTCTCAAACTTTTTTTGAACACGTCCTACGAACTAAACTATTTTTAAGGGATCTATATACAAAGGAGAATAAAATCTGATGCAGCCCTGAAGCAGCCCCAGTCAACTTGGGAACACAAGAGAACTGCTAAGTATCTGCTCAAGATACAGGAATAGGTAAAATACATCTCTCTTCGCCCTGTTAGAGAAGTCCGGAGAAAGGTTTCTGTGACATAGTAGCTATGTTCAAAATTTTCACTAAATCAAAAACAATTATTTTGCTTTTCATCTAAATGGCTATTTCTTAGCAAATTTAGTTTAGAAGTTGCTGCTTGTAATTTGAAATGAAGGGTTAAAGCATTGTTCATTGTACTTTTTTTATTGTACAAGTAATGCATTAAGAGTTCCACTAATCCTTCAATTACTATTCCTTTACAGTTACATAAGCATAACCATTCACAGATATATTTTTTTGAGAGATTTTTTTTTTCCTCCCTGGTATTTTGAGGAACTTATGAATGGATCTTCATTACAGCGTAACTAAAATATTTATTCTGTAGTCTTTGTGTGAAAGATCATTCTGTTGATCTGCTCTTACAGCATGAGTTGTTTTTCCAGCACTAGTGATGAATTTACACTGAATATCTGGATTCTCTCACTTGGATTCCCTATAACAATTGCAAGGATTTACAAGATGGCTAATCAGCATTAGAAATGCAATCTGTGACTGAAAAAAAAGGGGCGAAATTGGTCTAGACAGAGAACAAAGTGATAAACTTAACTTGGTTAGCGTGGCATTGTAACCAATGGAACTAACAAGCTACACTGAGAACTTATCCTCTGCATTTTCTCAGTAGGAAGTGATTAAATGCACATATGCCCTTTATGAAGTGCGCTCATATATCTTATCTCATGAACAAACATGTTCATATCAATCTGTATCCTTTGTTTCTCTTTCAATTCTTTTTCTTAAGTTGAGATATAATTCACATACCATAAAATTCATTCTTGTATTGTGGTTTTTAGAATATTCCCACAGTTGTGCAACCATTGTACTATCTAATTCCAGAACACTTCATCACCCTCAAAAGAAACCCCGTATCCATTGCTTCCTTCCCCTAGCCCCTGGCAAGCATGACAGTTTAGTTCTTTTTGTTGCCTTATTTTTTTGCTAAACATTTTTATCAAGCTTCAAATTCTTTTCCTCAAGAACTTCAACAAGTAACATTTAGCTGACTTACTCCAACCTCATTCATGCATGTGTGACTTAACCCAAGTCATTTTTTCCAAATCTTCAGTTTTTATTCTACTTCACTCTGGGATTTGTTTTATTAAACAAGTCCTCTATTGGGAGTACTTTTTTGAATGTGACTTAAGTCCTTTCATAAGAAAACAGACATCAAACGAAACACAGAAAACATTTGTCTTTTCAACATGAATTTCTTTGAGATGGCTTCATTTTAAATTTCTTCACCAGAAACGTCCTCTTTTAACTGTGTTTCCTAGAGCTTAATTTCTATGGAAAGTCTGATTGCAGAGACCATCTACCTTCTCTGTAAACGTGCGAGCCGCTTGCACATTTAATTTCCTCACTAAATAATCATATTTGTGTGTCTTTCAGAATGCAGCTCTTCAGCATCTGTTTATTCGGAAGTCGTTCCGGCCTTTTAAATGTTTGCAGTGTGGAAAGGCCTTCCGTGAAAAGGACAAACTGGACCAACACTTGCGCTTCCATGGGCGGGAGGGGAATTGCCCCTTGACCTGTGATCTCTGTAACAAGGGCTTCATCAGCAGTGCATCCTTGGAGAGCCACATGAAGCTCCATTCAGACCAGAAGACTTACTCTTGCATTTTCTGCCCAGAATCCTTTGACCGCCTTGATTTGTTGAAAGATCACGTGGCCATTCATATCAATGATGGCTACTTCACCTGCCCAACTTGTAAGAAACGGTTCCCAGATTTTATTCAGGTGAGTGTCTGTTACTGAAATTCCTGTATACTTCCTTCTTTTGGTAAAAGAAACCTTGATTTTTAGAAAATTGAGACTGCGTATCACCTGCAGTTTCATCTCTTCTTTGTAACAGCTTTACAGTTGAGAACGGTATTTCTTCAAACTACTTTTGATAAACAAAAGATTATTATAACCCTTAATAGTCCCAATCAGACATTAGCATGTAAACATTTAAGTTTTGTATTACAAGTAATAAACACCCAGATATGGTTATAATTTTTAAAAAATGGGTGCTGCAAAGGATTAAGAAGACATGCACCTACTTCCTGGCCTTGGGGTCTTGTCTTCCTACCATTGTGGTATCCTATCTTGCTTTACTAAGGTCATGCATTTTAGAAGGAAAATTGGTTTATAATGTACTTTTGTATCAAGCACTGATCTCCTTTCCTGTGCTGTATTCTGGAGCAAAATGGGTGAGGATAAATTCCAGAATATTTATGATTTCTCTTGGACTTCGAGCAATTATATTGTTATATCTAGTCAGTGAATAATTAAATCTAAATAACTAGTAAAAATATTTATTTATTTTTTTAATTCCCAAAGCAAGAGGAGTCTAGGATTTAATCATGGTTGGGATTAGTGTAGGAAGTCTTGGTAATTTTCTCACTTAACACAGTTAGAAAAGTTGTCTTCAGGCAGAATCTAATAGCAAAAGAAACTCTAAAAATAATGAAGCAAAATGTCTTATAGGAATAATGTGATATGACTCACTGCTTAGTCCCCATTCATAGCTCTTATTTATTGGATATTTATGGCTAGAATTCAGAGGCCGTATTCCTTTATTTAAATTATCTAAAATTACAGGGAATAAGTCCAGTTAAGGAGAAATAATGCCTTTGTTGTATGTTCTCATAAATGGGTAATTTTTTTTATATTATTCAATTTGTATCTTTAATTCTTCAGAATCTGATTATATAGAAAGATATAAAAAGACCAGTTACTAAAGGGAATTAAATTGTTTCTGTACATATTAGAGGCAGAAAAAAGTGAGAAAGAATTATTTTTTGTCTTAAAAGTGAGTTCACTGTAAGCAGGCCTTTTGACTAAGCAAGCACTCTATCTTCCTCTTCAAGTCATATGGGAGGTTGAGATTTGTAAGCTCTCTGGCTGCTCATTTTGGTTCTTTGTGTCAGGGATAGCGTGTGTTAAGCCCAACTATCAGTCACAGAGGATTGGATTATACTACTGAGCTGATGAAAAGTCCATGGCAATGCCTTTGGCTCCCTCTAGTGTTGATAAACTGCATTTTGTCATTTTCTTTGCCGCCCTACTCCCCTGACTTTTTCTGTCTTCACTGCCAGGTGAAAAAACACGTGCGAAGCTTCCACTCAGAAAAGATCTACCAGTGTACAGAGTGTGACAAAGCCTTTTGTCGTCCCGACAAACTGCGACTCCACATGCTCCGACATTCAGACCGCAAAGATTTCCTGTGTTCTACGTGTGGGAAGCAATTTAAGGTGTGTAAGCAGTGAACAGCTTTAGGTTGCTCTCATGGCCACTGAGGTCATGTCAAGCTAAGGAGCAATGCTTGTTTGTTTCATCAGTTTATCACCTGCTTACAGAAAACTGGACTGGAGATGCATTTTATACCTCATGTTTGAGTTAGTTACATGTTAAAATTAAGGACAAAAAAACTCACCTTAATTTCCCAAAAGAATTAATTCTAATCCCTAGAGTAATAATCCATCTCTGAAAAGAATCCAAATGTATGATAAATAGAACTAAACTGCCATTGAGGAATTCCTAAGAGAACAATACATTTACCTATCAATTCAAGAGATTCTTATTGACCACTTATTAAATATAAGAGCCTGATAATTGAGCCCTGAATGCAGCAGAACTGTCATCTAATGGAGGTGGGAAAGCTGTAGAGTGTTGAGAGGGCTTAGATTACTTTGGGGTAAGTTAACGATTTCAAGGATTAAAATAAAAAATAGTGAGTATCAATAAGCTGCTTGGAATTTAGAAGAAGCAAAGGAAAAACTCATGGGAGACTCAGAGATAAGAGTTAAACAAGTAAGTGTAAAAATAATAAAAAATGCTTCATTGGGAAATCAGAGGACTCTGTAAAGATGTCATTGAGAGACATTATTGAATATGATTGTAGGTCATGCTGTCATAGAAAATGGAAAAGAATCAGAAATGGATTCAGGAGCAGAACAATAATTTTACAAGAATGTATTTGCATAGACTGTGGAGACATTATAGGAGAAGTAGAAATAATTTTCTAAGCTTACGTTTTGTGGTATGTGTGTTATAGAATGTAATACCGATGTCTTTAAATATACAGTAGCGTAATTTAAAACACCATGAGAATTCTAATATAAAAAGTATTAACCGGTTTAGGTTTTTCTGTTTCTTAATTAAAAAAAAAAAAATCTAAAAGGAACCCAGTCTTGTGATGCTAACTGGTTGGCCACCTATCTAATCTATTCAACATTTTTTGATGATCTGTTTTGTGCCAGAGAATCACTTTAGCACCGAGGCACATAAAAAAAAAAAACAAAAAAAACAAAAAAAACTTTTGTGCTTCTATTTTACTTTCACCCAGTAGATTAGACAGGGTTTAATCAGAGAAGCCAACCCACTGTGAGTACTATGGAATAAAGGAGTTTCTTATAGGAGGAACTTAATTATAGGAAAAGATGGAGACATAAGAGTGTGAAAGGAGAAGTTGAAGCATCAGAGAAAGGTCACTAATGCACCCTTCTGAAGCCCTGACCTGGGTGGACAAATGGGAGCTTACCTGGGCATCCGGGAACCCAGGTATCTCCAAATGCAGGGAAAGCCCATGAAGGAGAGCTGGTGCTGTCTGTGGACAATTGTGTTGCTGTATGTGGTGGTGGACATGGACTTGGACAGTGGGGCTGACAGTTGGGAAAAATGCTGATGGCTGAAGGGGAGAGACTAGGGATGAGCAGGAGTGCCTATGACACGTATAGTATCATGGTTGCTACTTCATTTCCGTCTTGTAGTCTGTATCGAAGATGAGAAGAACTGGTCTGGTAGAAAGATTCAAAATCATTACAAGACCAGTAACAGTTTAATCATATGTCCAGTGAGGGCAGAGTCTCATTGGATAAGGGAGCTGGCATTTTTTTGAATTTGTTTTCATTCAGGATAGACTCTTCCTAATTCTCTCTCTATGGACTCATATCAACATATGTCCCTAGATTAGATTATCAAACTGGATCTAGACTGCGCTCCATCCATAGCAGACAGTGTAATTGTTTACTTGAACTCTCAAATCCATAAAATGAGATATTCCTACTTAAATTCACTTGAGATTTAGAAGAATATCATGTTTATTAAAATGTGTGGGGATTAAGTATACATAGGATTTTACAAATCCAGTATTTCCTATCATTCACTATCAATTTCTCTCGTAGTTCTTAATACCATACTTACTCCAGGTACCATTCGATCTCTTCTACATAAATACAAAGGGTTTCTTCTCATATATCAGTATCTTTCAAATTGAATGGTCATTCACAACCAAGGCTTAGTGGAATGCATTTATTTGCTAGTGAACAGAGTCATTCCTACTCTCTTTTGCCATGTCTTTTTATGTTCTAGCACTTTAGCAACTCAAATGTATTTTGGTAGGTTGTGGTCACTGCTAACTTGTATTCTTTTTTTAAATCCTTTGAATTACAAAATTTATACCCCCACTCCTCACCCCGCTGCCTTTTCAAAAATTCTCTCAATAGAGAAAAGACAAACTACGAGAACATATGCAAAGGATGCATAATCCTGAGAGGGAGGCCAAGAAAGCTGACCGCATCAGCCGCTCCAAGACGTTCAAGCCTCGTATTACGTCCACTGACTACGACAGCTTCACGTTCAAGTGCCGCCTGTGTATGATGGGCTTCCGGAGACGAGGCATGCTGGTCAGTGCCAAATAGCTCTGGGTTCCACCCGCTGTCTCCCAAACCCATCCATTTCTGTTTGTGGCGATGGCTTTTGTACTATATTCTGTACAAATCTGTCAATAGGCTTTGTCAGTGGCTAGGGGAAAAGAACAGGCAAACAATTCCCAATTTGGAATTCTCTCCTTTCCAGTCTCCTTTCGCCCTCCTTTGCCACAGTTCCTTTCTGGTGACCTCTTGGAAGAGGTCTTTTTCTATCATTTTTCATTACTAGTTTTGTTTTGCTTTGCCTTTCTCAGTCTCTGCTCTTACTGTATTTTACTTCCTTCTTCTCATTTGTGTTCTTTTTTTTTTTAGGTGAGGCAACCCTTGGTCGACCTCACAGATTGCAAGGACCTTGTCAGCTTACAATCCCTTATTTTTTAAATTTTTTTATGCCTACAGTACCTGGTCTTCCTAGGTGGTCTTCCATCCAAGTACTAACCAGGCCCGACCCTGCTTAGCTTTCGATATCAGATGGGATCGGGCTTGTTCAGGGCAGCATGGCCGTAGACTCGTTTGTGTTCTTGAATATAGTTTCTTGTGAGGTCTTTGCCTTCTCCCCAGTTGTTCCCTTGAATGCTTCTCTTTTTCATATGTGAAACAGCAATAGAAGGGAGCTTTCCATCACAGCAGGGTATGTGAACCAGATTAGCTGAAACATCAGTGTAGCCAGTTTACTGCTCTAATTCCTTTTGACCTATTCCAGTTTTTGCAAAATACAGCAGATTCTCAAATCTTTTTGTTCAAGGTGATTTCATTATAACGTTGATGAGATATGCAGGAACTTAACTCTTGTTTTATCAATTAGCCTATGGTAAATTGGTTTTGTCGTATATGTTCTTTTGCTTAAAGTCATAGAACCTAACGATGATGTTAAGTGAGGACTTACTATATATTTCTGCCAGGAACTAAAATTCAGAACCTTAATTTTTATCTTGTTCAATGTCTTCTCTAGGGCTAGGACACTAAACTAAAGAAAGACAGGTTTGCATCAAGACAATTCACCAAAGAAATTCATACCACTGTAATTTTCCTTTTTCTAACAGCAGTTCTTTTGTCTATTAATGGAATCCGCAGTGGCCCATTCACCTTCAGTAATTTGCTGAATTACTATTAAGTCCTGTTAACAGTGACTGTTAAAGCTTTGGTGTCAGATGGGCCTAGTAATGCTGGTTCTGGCCAATGCCTTATTGTTTTGGGCCACTGCTTCAGAGAATTTTAGCCTCTAGCAGTCAATATCAAAGACATTTGTTTAGCTTCTGTTTGTAATGGGTTCTCTTTTTCTTGTTTTCTTTTTTTTCCTTTTAGGTAAATCACTTATCCAAGAGGCACCCAGACATGAAGATAGAAGAGGTGCCAGAGTTAACTCTACCCATCATAAAACCCAACCGCGATTACTTTTGTCAGTATTGTGATAAGGTAAAAGGAAACTATCCACAGTAGGATGCCTCTGTGGGAGTCCTGCTTAGAATAAATTTGTCCACACGTAAGAATATATACTAGGATCTTGCAGTTACTCTTAACAGGTGGTTCCTTGTTTCTTAGTAGTTTTCCATTTAGCCAAGAAAGGGCTAGAATGGCAGCCTCATTTTAAGCCATTTTCTTTTCTTCAGAATTAGTTGACTTTGTTTTGCTTGTTCCTTCTGTGATTTTTGTTACAAAAGAAGAGTCCTATTATGAGGCGCTTAGTATATGAATTCATTTAACATGTCTAAGATATAAAATGAGAGTGTGTATTATCCTCATAAAATATATGGTAGATTTTTCTAGAAGATTGACTAGGAAGTGAAAAAGTTTTGTGTACTATTCTATTCTTTATTTTTGTACATTTACAAAAAAGACAAAGAGAATGCATGTTTATTGTTTCATTGTTTCCTTTTTCAACGTGGCTATGTCTGCTTAAAAGTAAGAAACATTTTTAAGCATTGATTCACCACTATAGGCACTAGTTGCTATTAGACTCGCCATTGTGGAAGATTCTTTGGCATATAGTAGTCAACTAAATACACCATACGAAGGCTTTCCCAGAAAGGCTAAAGGATGAGCTGGCCTTAGAAACAGTTCTCTTTGTATGATTGTATATCCGCCTCTTAAACTTTAAGGTAAAGGCTACTTTTACTGTTACTATCTTAGATATATAAATTCAAGGAAGTTGCCTGGCATATCTAGGTGATGTTCTTATTTTATTCTAAGTTATGTTATATCCTTATTACCCTTCAATATATCTGTTAATATATTTTATTTTGGGCTACACGAATACTTTTTCTCATTTCCTTGTAAGGAAATTGTGAGGTGATTTGCTTTAAGTGGGAAAGTAGAACTGTATACTGCTTTCACGGCAAAGCATTTGAATTTGTAGGTTTATAAAAGTGCCAGCAAGCGGAAAGCCCATATTCTGAAGAACCATCCTGGGGCCGAACTCCCACCAAGCATTCGGAAACTTCGACCTGCCGGCCCTGGAGAACCAGACCCCATGCTGAGTACCCACACCCAGCTCACAGGCACAATAGCTACCCCTCCTGTCTGCTGCCCCCACTGCTCCAAACAGTACAGCAGCAAGGTATGTAGAAGGCTTCTGACTAAATCTGAATCAAGGCCATGATTTGAGGAATCTCTTGAGAGAACATGGCTTCTCTTCAGATGCCCTGGCTTCTTTTGATTTGATGGGTGTTTTCCTATTTCAGATGCCTAAGGACTATCAGCACATACTGGGAAGAGAACATGGTAGACTTTCCCCAGAATTAGCGCCATCTGATAGCCTGAGCACTTGACTGGATTTCTTTTTCCTTGGTCTGCTGAGTGTCTCATATGTGCATATCCCATGCTCACAGTTTATGAGCTCAGGCTGCCAGAAGTACTACACAGGAACTTAAGTGATAGTTCTTAAAAAGGGGGTCATTTCTGCTGGAGGGCTTGTGATTGCTGCAGGTATTGGTGGGACTAGGGGATGCTGTGGGGTATTCTGACCTCGCCTGATGGTGTGATGTCACATGATTCTTTAATCTTTTCAGCCTCTTCTTTTTTCCCCTTTCATAGCATTTTGGTGCTTTAAGAAGGGCAGGCACAAAGACAGCCTTGCTCTAATTTTTTTTTAATGGGTAACATAAAAGACTTTAGGAAACTTTGGAAGGTTTACATTTGAGAATGGCTGAAAATAACTAATTCCAGTAATTATTCTTGGGTTTTGCTGTAATTTTTCAGACCAAGATGGTACAACACATTCGGAAGAAGCATCCAGAGTATGCCCAGCTCCCTAACACCTTACACACACCACTGACAACAGCTGTGATCAGTGCCACTCCAGCTGTTTTAACTACAGATAGTGCTACTGGAGAGACTGTGGTGGTAAGTATGTGACTGGTAAGAACATCTCATCTCCAGTGGCCTTCACAGCTCTCAATGCCAAAGCCATGGTTGCAGAAGTAGCCCATTTTCCTTCAGTATTCCACATAAGGCATTATGCTTATGATTGGGTCTCTCAGTCCATGCTTTCCAAAGTTCTCTTTGAAAGGGGTAATGAAGACGTGGTTCCATAGTGTAGCGGTGAGCACATCTGCTTTACACAGAGAAGGTCCTGGGTTCGTGCCCCAGTGGAGCCATGGTCCATGGTCTACGGCCATGCCACCCTGAACAAGCCCAGTGTCTGATCTTGGAAGCTAAACAGGGTCGGGCCTGTTTAGTACGTGGACGGGAGACCACCTAGGAAGATCAGATGCTGTAGGCATTAATAATAAAAAAACGAAAAAGGGAGGGTGGTAGCGAGATATGTCTGGTGCTGCTCATTTGCTGTAAGCTTGTCAGAACCTCTAGGGTAACTCCATTGAATCTGATGCAGACAGATAGATATAGATAATTTTTCAACATCTTTTTAACTTTGGATTTTTTTCTGTCTGAGCTCAGGGCTAAAATTTGTAAGTTCCATGATCCACCAGTGAGACAAACTAAATTTTTGTAGGACTTAAGAGCACCGAAATATCTATAAGCAGTGGTGTTACCAACTAATGTGTTGTTTTGTGTGATTTTTCTAGACAACAGACCTGCTAACCCAAGCCATGACAGAACTGTCCCAGACCTTAACAACAGATTACCGAACGCCACAAGGGGACTACCAGAGAATTCAGTATATCCCTGTGTCACAGTCTACATCTGGTCTTCAGCAACCTCAGCACATACAGCTTCAAGTGGTGCAAGTGGCCCCGGTACCATATTGCATTTATTTCTCTTTATCTTCATGAATGCCATATCATCACTAGCCAGTATGGCAACTGAGGTCAACAAAAACACCCAATTCTCAGAGCTGGAGCAGGACTCTATGTAATGTGCTGCTGCATGTAAATGATGAATCTAAGGCATTTGTAAATCTTCTCCTCCGCAGGCTGTCAAGGGCTCTAGACTTAGCAGTGTAAGAGATGTCGGTCTCGAGTAGTCCAAAGATTTTAGGCTCCAGCATATACCATCATCCTGTGCTGCTACAGGATAGTACCAGTGTGAGCTGTTTCTGAGCCTCTTCTGAATCCCTGTCCTTGGCACTCAGGTTGACTACCTGGTGAGGAGCCAGTTTGATAAGTTTCTACCTGGGCATCGAATGCTTATATCAGTGGGTGTTTGTAAAAAATAATTTTGATCCAACCTTTGACTATCAATCAGCACCTTATCAGTATAGATGTATAACTATGTTCCTTCTACCTCATAATTAGTAGCTCAGTCTTACTGATTAGGGAGCTGAAAGAAGGAATCCTCCTAGAACTATTGTTTTATTTAATTCTGCTGAGGAAATATCTTCCAGGCACAAATGAACAAACTTGTTGCTTTGAAATGATTTAGTCTCTGAAAATGTAAAACTAATATCAGAGTAGGAAATTGGAAGTTGCTGCTGTCACTGAAATTCTTTATCTTGTTTTTGTTTGTTTGTTTGTTTGTTTTTATGGGAGGGTTTTAATTTTAGGCTTTGAAAGAATCTATGAATCCCTCGAGTAGCCTGTAAAATATGATCTATATGCATTGTTCTGGAAAAAGGGTCTATATTTCAGTCAGATTTTCAAAAATGTCTGTGGTACATAAAAGGTTAGGAGCCACTGTTCTAGTGGTTTAATAGTGACGAGATAAAAGCTCGTTCTCTTCTTTTATCTTTTTTTTTACTGATAAAAGGTAGGTCGTTAAAGTTAATTGAAATTTAAGAGGAAAAGATTCCTGAGAGTTTCTCATTCAGCTTATTATTAGGAGCTATATTTCTTCTATCTCCTTGTCTTCCAGAGTTTAAGAACATTAGTGGCTTATGTTTTATAAGCATAAATTTTAAGACTATCTTTTTCTCTAAAAGACTGAAACACTGAATCTAAATTTCTATCTATTCTTATATTTCTGTTGGGATATTTTTTTAGTTGAACTTTTTTTCAGGAAAGATTTCTCTTAACCTCAATCGGTATGTGTTTGTTTTTCTCCTCCCTCCAGGCCACCTCCCCTCACCAGTCTCAGCAGTCCACTGTGGACGTGGGTCAGCTCCACGATCCTCAGACCTACACCCAACATGCCATCCAGGTGCAGCACATCCAAGTCACTGAGCCCACTGCCTCAGCTCCATCGTCCTCCCAGGTACATGTCTCCACGGACAATTAACAGAGGTTAATATGGCCTCAGGGACCTTGAAGAGTTAATAAGAGTGAAGAGACATTATTTTCATACCTAGTCCCCTTGACTATTGAAATGATATTGTTATTTTGGACCTTAATTTTTATATTGGAATTATAGGCACACTTGCATTAAGTGATTAGCTTCTCCGGTACAAATGGAGCCCTGTGATGTGATAGCCTAGAGACACCATGGTCTTTGCTTCCTATTCTAAATGGCCGGATGATAGAATGCAATTGCTGAGTTGTTTCTGTAATTCTGGAACAGTAACTTTGAAGAGTATCAATGTTTTTGCATGGTCGAGTTTATTATTGAGAAAGCATGGCTACATCCACCCCAAAATATTTATTAAATCCTTATCCTTTGCATGAAACTTTTCTAGGTCTTGTCCTCAAGGAGCTTAGAGTCTAGTAGGGGATAACACATGTGTACAAGTAAATAGGATGTGAAGTGCCGGTATCTGTACCATAAAGGAAGCATGTAGGGCCACCCCTGATATTTGCAGGTTCCAGGACAATAGTACAGTTGAAGGCCTGCGTACTATAGGTTTGAGTACTTAAAAGTTTTGAATCAAGCTAACAAACCGTTAGGTAAAATATGTTCTGTCTTCCTACTTGACACAAATACTTTTATAATATAATTGAAAAATATATGTAAAGTAACAATTGATACTAAAGAACATGGATAGTGCCAATTCAAAATTATTTGCATTTTTTGCCAAACACCATGGATGGCACTGGCAGCTGCCAGGCTGTGGCAGGAAGAAGCTGGGAGGAAGGCTTTCCCTCTCTTTTGGCTCTGTGCCCTTCCAATGGCTGTGGAAATCCATAGGACACACATACATGTTCTCTGCTTTCCTATTTATTGGGAGGTGGAGGGAGGCTATGCTGCTTGCTACCTGATTGCCCTCCCCTCCTTCTAGTGTGAAGTTCAGAGGCTGTGAGGGTTCTCATTGCTTCTCTCAATCCAAGACAGGCAGCCTCTATCCACAAGGGGCCCAAGTTTCTCACCCTTACTAGCATCACACTTTTAAGTTTCTCAAAGAAACCTGAGGCTGGAGGGCCAGGAAGGACTCCTCAGAGTTCCTTGTTGGAATGTGGTGGCACAGGGACCACCTTCCCCAAGACTGCTCCTCCTTTCTTCTCACCCGGAATCTATGCTGCACCTTACATGGCCCTCTGTGTACCTACATGGACACCCTCACCCACATGTCTCAGCTTTGTCCACACCCCTGCAAATGGTGATCCTTTGGCCATCCCCGTTGTCAAAAGTACCCAAATACCATGAGAGAAGCCCACATCCAAAAGACAGGACCACTGCAGGAGGACTGACCCAGGGAAGAGAGTTGTATAGGCTTTTGAAGTGGGTGCAGGGCCATTTCCATAGGGAATGTAGTCCCCAAAGTGTGGCCTAGAAGCGGATACACATTCTAGGTGGGCATGTCCATTTGGCTTCATATGAGGAGGGGCACAGTTGGAGAAGGGCCAACCAAGATTCCTGGAGGGGTCCCTCTTGCTCAGGTCTAAGAGTGAAATGGGAAAAAGTTATGGAAATTCAGAAGAGAGAAAGATATATGTTTAGCAGAGAATCAAGACATTTTTGTAGAAGAAGTGGTGTTTGAATTAGTCTTAAGGGAGGGGTATAATTTTGACAAAGTAGTTGGGGCTGGCATTATGATCTGAATATGCTTTCATTGTAAGTAAAGACACAGAGATGGGAAATTGTAGTGTATTTATAGAAAACTGTATAGGTTAATAACAGGAAATGATGTTTGGAACAATAGTTGGACAGGTAGTTTGGAGCTGCAGTATGAAAGGCTCAAATGGCAGACTGTGGAGCTTGGGCTTTATCCTGTAGACAAGAGTAGCCTCTCCACTGGATGTCTGCATGTAAACCTGTGTTTATCTCCACTAACTGCGGGACTATCCAGTGCACTTCAATAGAAATTATGACTTTAATTTGTGTTACAGGTTAGCTTTGTGACGTAGACAAGTTATTGAGCTATTCAATTCTTTTGACTTCGTGTAGTGCAGATAACTGTATTTACATTCCTTTATCTTTCTCACAAGCTTACTGAAATTAATTTTTTGGATACTCGTGGAGATAATCCTTTGAAAACTAAATAGGACTTCAGAGTTATGATTATTTTTCATTAATTCTATTCGTAATTTATATTATTATTTTTGCAGTGATACTTTCAGTATAACTCACATTAGCCTTCAGTTATCTGTGAGTCTTAACTATATTGGAAATTAGTAATTTTCTATTCTTGCTTTCTCTTTCTCTCTAGGTAGCTGGGCAGCCATTGAGCCCTTCCTCTCAGCAGTCTCAGCAGGGTCTCAGCCCCACCCACATACAAGGCAGTTCTTCCGCACCAGGCCAGGCTCTCCAGCAGCAGCAACAGAGTTCCTCTGTACAACACACATACCTACCCAATGCTTGGAATTCCTTCCGTGGCTACTGTACGTAAGAAACAAGGGGATAATGCTGTAGGTCATGGGTGGGGAACCTGCAGCCCTGGGTCATAATGGCATCAGTTTTATAATTGATTTTCTGGGTTAAAGTATCATTGGACATTTTCTTCACTTCATAATGCATGTACTTGAATGAGTTTCATGACAAAATTCAAGGCATCGTTCTGATCTGAGAGCCATCTATTTCAGAGACATTGCTGGAGGAAGTGTAGGCAGGTAGTTTAAATAGTATAATAGATGTAGGATATGTTGATGGTATTGATTTATCTCTTCCACCAATGTTCAGTGAATGCTTGTATATCAATCACTGTGCTAGACTCTGGATATACAGAAGATTAATATTAAGATTCACATCAGTGACCACACAATACTAATGTTAGCTAACTTTCATCAAGCTCTTACTATGTGCCAGAACGATTCTAAACCACGTATATATCACATTCAGTATTCACAATAACCTATGAGACACATACAATTAGTATTTGTATTTTACAGATAAAGTAACTTAGACACAGAGTAGCTTCTCTGAGGAATATAGCTAGTTAACAGAGTCTTGTAACCCAGGTTATCTAGCTTCACCCACTGGGCTGCCCCCACCTAAGGAGATAGGCTTTGGCTCAAGGAGATCATTAGCTAACAGAAAGAGATATATGAGTAGTTGCTTTTAAAACCCCGAGATTAGAGCTACAGTAGCTGTAAAAGGCTGGCTGCTGAAGGTCAGAACAGGTAACAGTCTTGGTGGGGATGACAGCCTTGGGTATGAGCTGGAAAGTATGAGACCTTTGTGATTGAAGATGTGGAAGGAACAGGAATAGAGGTAACAGACTCCATAGAAGTTTTCTAGCTAATTACTGAATAAAGACTGATAGAAACATAATCTGACAACTTCAATAGTAGGAATGAGGAGAAAGAGGGGCCAAGAAGGTAAGAAGGCCAGTGTTGATCTTTCTTTACTATTGACTTCTTTTTTTGAGTCCATCTCTGTTGTGGTTGATCTTTGACTGTGTTACATAGATTTGGTATGGAGTCAGGCTCCAATTCAACTATTTAGTTATTTTTTCAATTTATTCTCTTAAATATTGGTGGGCACAGTGAGGGCTGAGTCTAGTTTCTACTCATGGTAAATACCAGTAAAATCCTGGTAAACTGACATTTATACTTAGTTTAATTCCTGTGAAAGAAATGTGGAATGATGAAGTTAGTCATGGTGATAATAGTATGAACTAGCATTCTAACCTAAAGAAAAGATTCTATAACTGAAATTTTTTACTAGGGAAAAATTTTAAGTACACAAAAATAGAATGGTATAATGAATGCCCTGTACCCAGTTATTCTGCTTCAACAGTTATCAGCTCATGGCCAACCTCGTCCCCTATGTGCCCACCCCCTTTCATTCTCTCACAATCTTCCAACTATATAATAAACCATATCATTTCATCCATAAATATTTTAACATGTATCTCTAAAACCAAAGAAGTATTTTTTTAAAGCACAACTCTAGTACCATTATCACACCTAAAAATAAGTCACAGTAATTTTTTAATACCATCAGATATCCAGCAAGTGCTCATATTTCTGTGATTATCAAATGAATTTTTTAAATCATTGGTTTGTTCAAATTGAGTTCCAAATAAAGGATTGGTTATGTCTTTTGAGTTCCTTTTGATATCTGTGTTCTTCCTCTTTTAAGTTGTAATTTATGTGTTGAAGAAACTGGGTCATTTGTCCAATAGAGTTTCTTACATTCTGGAGTTTGCATTTGGCATCCCTGTATTATCATTTTAAGATGCTTTCTTCTGTCTCTTTTATTTCCTGTAGACTGGCAATTAGATCTAGAGGCTCGATCAGAATCAGGTTTACTTTTCCCTCAGACACTTTATAGCTAGTGGTGGTGTACTTTGATCAGGAGGCACATAATATTCGGCTGTCTCCTTTTTTCCTTTGCTCCACTATTTCATTAGAGATTACAAAGTTGTCAGATTATGTTTCTATCAGTCTTTATTCAGTAATTAGCTAGAAAACTTCTATAAAGAAAAAAATTTTACCTTAATGACCATAGGAATGGCAGGATAAATTTAAATATCTAGCTCATCTTTATTTACCAGTTTTTCAAAATTATGAGTTTTTTCTGGCATTACCCAAGGTGACCAATGAGGTGTATGTGTGTGCCTTAATACCATTAAGTACTCATGAATTTCAACAGATTTGATGTGTTTCAGACCATTGGAGTTGTTACACTTATTGATTGCTCAAATTATCCTATCTTTGGCTAATGGGAGTGTCTTCAAATTCATTCCTGTATCTTTTCTACTTGACCCTGTAGTCTTTCATAGTGTCTTGCACGCTGGTATGACACGACATTATAGGTTCATCTTATATGTTTTCTGTCCCAGGTCTGGAATCAGCTATTTTCCCAAGAAGCTCTGATCTCTTTTTGTAGAAAATATTATTTAGAGACTATCAATTGGGTGCTAGGGTGAACTTTGTTTTTAGCTTGCCTTAATAACACTGATAGTGAAATAAATTCAAGCTAGATTAATTTGTAACTGCTAGGCAGTAGTGGATACATTGTGCTGCTAATGCAAATGTGAAAATAAAAGAAAAATATTAAGCTAACAGGTAAATGTTTGTAACTTATTTCAAGGTTTTAAAAAATTGTTGAATATTTGTCTTTATGGATATTCAGAATCCACATTTGAGGGAGATGCATTGATTTACTTTTGATATTTGGTAACTCTCTATTAACCTCATGTGATTAATTCTTAACAGAGATGCTTTTACTATATCAAGAAATCACATCAAAAGACTCTCACAGCAAGCAAACCCATGACAATGTCTGAGTGGGGAATGTGGTCACTGATTAGGTATTTGTTTCTACAACTTGTATTAAAATTCAACACCACTGAACTATGGGTATTTTGTTTTTCAGCATCTGAGATTCAAATGATGACACTTCCCCCAGGTCAGTTTGTGATTACAGATAGTGGTGTGGCAACTCCTGTCACCACTGGCCAAGTGAAGGCGGTTACTCCGGTAAGCTGTGCTGCTCGTGAGGGTTTTCCTGTCCATCCTACTGCACCTATCTCCTCTTCCCCTGTCTTCTACTCCCCACCTTTTGATATCTGAGTTAGAAGTACCTCCTCTGTGTTCCCATAATACCTTGTGGTGCTATATTATAACTCTTATCACAGTTTATTTTAATTATTGGTTTACTTTCTGTCTTTTCCCAGTAGATGATGAATTCTTTGAGAGCTGGATCTTGGTCTTTATCTCTTTATTCTCAATGCCTTGCACAGGAGGTTAGGCTATAGCAAATGCTCAATAAATATCTATCTCATTAATAACTATAATGAACCTCATAGATCTATATACATATAGATTAATAATTGGTCACCTTTTTATGTGCTTCTTGAAATGTAATGAGTCTTTGTTACTATTGGTTATCAATTGGGTTGGGAGAGAATAATATAATGAATTTATTATGGAGCTCTTTTAAACTATTTTAAACAATTCACCCATCCCAGGGTGAAAATGGTACCGTCAATTATCTTGTTATATTTAGGTTAGGCAGGTCAATGTTGATTGTATCTGCTACCTCAGTTTTAATCTTCACTGGTTTATTGTAATCTGCCTCTATGTTCTTAGAAGACAGAGTATGTAAATTTAAATTAAGAAAAATACTCTTAAGTGGGTAGGAATATTGGGATGTTCCCTGGGGAAGGCTGTTTCCCAAGAGGCCTCAAAGAGTAGCAGGGTAGTCTAGTGGCCTCAAAAACCTGATTATTTTTTTTCAAAGCATACTGAGAGCTCACCCATTTTTCAGCCCACAAACACATTAACTAGACTTAGGAGATGTGCATAAATCCAGCGTAACATTATTGTCAATGGAAACAGTAACTAATGTAAAATGGGATAGTCTCATTGGCATGATTAGTGAAATTTTTACTCCCTGTGGGACCCACTGCCTCTACCTTTTTTTGGCCAAGAACTCGTTTGGGAACCTGATTATAGCTAAGGATGTTCCCCTCCCCCTGCCACAATATACATACGTACAGATTTAATGTACATTTTTTGGCGGGGGGTGTTCATAGATTCTTTGAAGCCCACCTATGGATTGCTTAGGGGTCCATGGATCCTGGTTGTGAACCAGCCCTATCCTGCTACAGAAAGACCCACATGGCAAACCAAATCACAGTCAGAGAGTCACTTGATGAATGTAGACTTAGAATATAAGGCCCTGGATAAATCAAATGGGTATTTTTGACTATGGCCTTTTTTTTGGACGGTGCTTGAAAGACCAATGCGTGAGTTTTCCTCTGTGACTTTTTTTCTTAGCCTATGTAGCTGATCAATCCCCTTTCTGCCCAACATATTTTCTTTAAAATGTTAACATAAAGATATAGCTAGTTGCAGGTCTATGCATAAATTTTCATAATCAGAGGAAACATGAGGAAAAGTAAAGATACTATATGATTTTATAGAGCTAAATCCATTCAATGTAAGAGACTTAATTCTAAGATTGTGTTCTTCCTGTGCTTTTGAGTCTTAAAATCTCTCTCATTTGACAGTAGCATTTTAAAAATGATTTTGCTTGGGAAAACAAAATTTGGGGATGTTTGTTATTACTTTTAATTTTGCTGGTCTTTGAAATACTGAAGTCTTTCAAAGTCTTTATTACTTTTAATTTTGCTGGTCTCTGAAATACTGAAGTAGGAACGATTGATCTTGACTACCTGTGTTGGGGGCCATTATACCTTTTTAATGAGACTTAAAATTTATCTCTTCTTTGATCTATCTTATATTAATGTTAAATTTTAATCAAAAGATAGCAATCTTATTTTATGAATTTCTAAATTCTTAGGAGCAGTACAATAAATAGCACATTTCCTTTGCCATCATGATGCAAATTTCTCTACCCGAAGTTCTTTACTATATCTTTTGGTAGAACAAATAAGATGTTTTCTTAAATTACTTTTGTAGTCAATCACTGTGACCGATTCCTCTTCTCTAGAACAGTTAGGTAAGGCATCTCCTATAGGTGCCTATTTTGGTTTCCTCTTGTTACATTTCTTTGTATATTCCCTCTTTCTGCCCCCCATTAGGCCTCAGATCTCTAAAGATCCTTTTCTTCCTGCTCTAGGGTCATTATGTGTTATCAGAAAGTCAACCAGAATTGGAGGAAAGGCAAGCTTCTGCCCTGTCTGGGGGAGTCCAGATTCAGCCAACTGCGCACAGTGACTTGGACCCCCAGACCACCAGCCAACAACAGCCCACACAGTACATCATTACAACCACCACCAATGGGAATGGGAGCAGCGAAGTGCATATCACTAAACCTTAACTTCCATCCTCAAGCTAGAATCAAGTAATCATACCATGTCTTTTCTCATTCATAAATTTTGGAAATCTTCTGACACTCAGAACTTTTTTAAGGTTTATCATTCACTCAAGAGCTTGGAGGTCACAGTTTTGACACTCGTACATACACTGGGGCTTATTTTATCAAGGTCATCTACCAAATTGACTTTTTGAACCCTAAGAGTTTCTACCATGGAATGGAGATCTTTCAGGAGAAAATAGATTTCAAGATGGAGGAACTTTGCCTTGTTCTTGAGTTGGTTTTTTAACACGTTGATAAGCCTTACTTTTCCTTTGTGGAAATATTAAGTGGTGTATTGTGTTTGTACCAAAGGTGGAGAAAGGATATGCCAAGTCCATGGTCATTGGACTTCATTCTAAGCTGTGGCACCAAAGGAAAAGGGGCATTTTATGGGCGTGTGTTAGGTCAGAATCACTTCATCTTGTGAGTTTGCAGTAATTTACGGATTATGAAAATAACAGTGATGAAATAAAAATAACAATGATGTCAACAAATGTTGACTGACATTCTGAAGGAAAAACTGTCATCTAAATTTTTCTTATTGCTGATTATAAAAAAGAAAAACCTTGCCTTTTTTGGGGAACACCATTATTGGGCTATTGGTTGTGCTTTCCATAGAGGCTGGCCCTCAGAAGATCAGGCCAGATGCCATATTCTGATAAGTCTTACTTTATTACTCCACAACGGTGGACTCCCTGTAAGAAGAAAAGGTTGCTTGATGTCTGCAGAATTTGAACTTCTACCTTAAAGCTTTGCCTCCCATTCTCTGGTGTGGTTGTAATAAGAAAGATATATTGGAGATATTGGTACCAAGTAAAATTACGAAGATAGTTATATCTATGTATAAAGTAAAAAGCACTGAAACCTTGTCCTGCTTTGCAGGATGCATTTACCATTTTATTGGTAAAGGACGAATTTCTTGCCCTTACCAGGTGTACATTCAACCCTTGCTCACAGCATTCAGTGTATTTTAGGACTTCTAATGCTGTCTTTAAATGAACATTCTTTTTAGGTTGAATGGAAAGGTGGCCCTCCTTATTTCTTACCGCTTTTATCTTAAACATGTTGCAACTCATCTGGACCATTTGGTATGATCAACTTCACAGTTAGGGGAAAAAATAAGAACGTAGGGACCATTTATAATATGTTAAAGTAATTATAAGAGATCTGGAAGAAATTCAATCTTTATGAATATTATACTGTTAGTAGGGAGAAGAAACAAAATCCTCCAAAATGACAGTTCTGCTTATACGTGTTCCCCTTTGTTAACTATGAATTAAATGGAGAAAAACATTTCCCTTTTTACTGTACATTCCAATTGTACACATAAATCATTGCAGAGATTCAGTATGTATTTTAACAACTTTTATGACATACTAACACATTTGAATAATAATTGCATGGTAGAATTTATCACTGCAGAACAGAAAGACCTAACTTCAATTTCAAATGAAGTTAACTAATTTATTTTATTTACATGTCTGGGTAGAGAGTGGTTCTATAAATTAAGAAGTATAGTAGCTTCTTTATGGTAAAGATACCTTTCAGAAAAGTAAATAATTCTATTGAAATAACTTTATTAATACGTAGATTTTGCACTTTATTTTTGAGATCACATTCATTTTAGTTTTCCTTGCAAATTTGGGCACTAAGAGAACTTGAGAAAGTTACTTGGTAAATGTGTAGAAACTGAAAATGAACTCTATATCTTTGGTAACAAAGAGGTAATGTCAGTGTTTTTAATAGAAAATATTGACTTGAATCATAAGATAGAGACTCGGGTCTCAAAGTACCACAATATAATGATTGTAAATGTGCTAGGGTCCAGTGTAGAAAGACTTGCTAGGTGAAGAATACTACTTTCTCAAAGGTCCACTTCAGTTTCTGTACCTTAAATTTGACCTTATTGGGTCCTTTTTAATTTGAATCAGCAAGGTATCTCCCCTCCCCTCAGTAATAACTTATTGATTAAAATAGAAAACTGTCGCTGAATGGAATGTTCATTTTATGCCAGTTATTTCAAGTTATAAAATACACAGAAGAAAATGTTGTGGAAGGACTTCTTTGTTTCATCCCATCTAAGTTTGTTGTTTTTTTCTTTTCTTTTGTCCTGATGTGGATTAAGTAAAGACTCTATAACTAATTTGTATATTATCAATCAGAGATGCAGGTGGCAGTCAAGCCAAACAATACTGCTTTAAGATCAGGTATTCTGCACATTCATCCAAAGTCATAGGTTTTCAAAAGGACTTGGATTTGAAGAGATGGCAGATTACGCTTATAAAAGCCTTCTGAAGACCCAATTTGGAAAAAAAAAAAAATGTATGTAGCCAATGTTTATGTTATTTCCTCTGTTAAGACACATTGGCACTGTAGACTTCAATCAGTGCAATGTGAAAATTTTGGAGTTACATATAGATTTTACATTTTTATTGTTTGATTTGTGCCCACATAATAGACATTTCATCATGTAAAATTCCTGTTACTCTGGAAAAACCTATTGTTTTTATCTTCTTGAATTGTTTTCTGATTTTGAATTATCCTTTCAAAAAACTCTTATGATATCTAGGGCTAAAAAGCACTTCATGAGATGCTAAAGCTGACCCACGGGTTGAAATGTTGACCCTATCCTTTTATTTAAATGTGAACATTTATTGTACATTCAGTGAGTTATAGTGTTAATAGTCTTGTGCTACTCAGCAAGTGTAAAAATTAATAAATATATTTTGTAATAAACATCTTCCTCGTTTGTATGTGTGAAGCTACAAGAGCTACTGAGATTGTTAATTTTTTCTTTTCTTTCTTTCTTTCTTTTTTTTTTACTCTTACAACTTACAGTGTTTTGATTCTTTGATTCACTCTGGCCTGGTCAGAGACTCCAGGTAAGGGAATTTATGGATGACAACTGTGGAAAGATGTTCCCTTGCCTTTCCACTTGGTGGTTTCTAATTCAAGAACTTCTGAGTGCACTAAGAGAAACTAAGGGCAGGCTATGCAAGCCAGCAGGGGAGCAGAGATGGGGCTTTATTTGGAAACCACTATTTTCCAGCAAGGGAGGAACAGTTTCTGAGCCCTCCACCTTCTCTGACGCAGCCCCATCCAATCGAGAGAACTGAGGATGATCTCTGCAGGACTGGTGGAAGTAGCAGTGGAGTCTGAAGCCATTCTAAGTAAGAGCCAGTGAATAAGAAGAAAGACACCTAGATTCTTAATAAGAGGAACGTATCCTGTTTAATTTCAAAATGTATTTCTTCGACCTGTGTACTTTTTTCGGACATCTAGGGCCCAGGGACGGCAGGTAGAAATGGGGACACGCCGGGACATATGCTGGGCTCCGCGTTCTCAATTAAACTCAAGAAACCTCTGTTTCATCTACTGTAAATGGGAACTAATAGTGCATAGTACAAAAAAATACAGCCGTAGTACAAAGTGGATAGAAAGTGCTTAGCATATTGCCTGGGGCAGGTTATGCTCTCGGCAAACGTTAGCTAATAAAATTACATTCAGTCACTCGGGTTCTAGCCTCAATTCGTGGCCAGGTAAAAACTACCCACACTGTCTCTGCCCTCCCGAACCTCCTAAACCAGGTGAGACCATCAAGCCGACTGCAAACTGTAAGACCCGGCCACGCGAGCTCGTGCCACTCCAGGCCCCGCCCCTCCCCGCCCCGGCTTTCTCCCGGCCCGCCCGTGCCGCCCGCCCCTGGATACCGCCTTCTTCCTTGTCGGGTCCTGCGCCGCGCCGCTCCAGGCCCCGCCTCGCGAAGCTCCGGCCCCGGCACTCAGGCCCCGCCCACCTCAACCCCGCCCCTTCCGCTGCCCGAACCTGGAGCGTGCACGCATCGAGACGCCTTGCGGGAGCGAGCGCGTTCTGGAGCCCGCGGGCCGGGAAGCGCAGCGGGCTCGGGGATCAGTGTTTGCGGCTGAGGTCAGGGCGGGCCCTGGGCGGCGAAAGGGTTAAATTGTTGCCGGGGAGCAGAGGGAGGGAGCAGCTGGGTCTCAGAGGGTCGCTGTTCTTGTGGGCATGGGGCAGGGAAGCGGGCATGTTGGGAGCTGGGCGGCCCGGGTAGGTGGGGGTTAGGGTTAGGCACGGTGTGGGGGAAGGGTCGTGGGCGCATAGGTGCAGTTTGGCTGGGCGGGACCCGGACCTGGGGTGGGGTTGACTACGGAAGGGTTTGTTGCAGGGCGGATAGGTTTGGAGCTGGCAGTTGCTCCGGAAGGAGCCTAGGGTTTAGCTTCTTTTGGGGGGAGGGTCCTGGAGGGAAAGTTAACCCTGATGCAGAGGAAAGGCCATTGGGAGAGGCCTTCGTGGTCTAGTAGAGAGGTCCATACGCCGCAAGACTTAATTTCCGGGGTTCCAACCTTTTGGCAGCTGCCTGCTTTTTGTATTTGGAGATCCTGTTCAGAATACCAGCAGGGCGAAGGTTGCCACTCGAATAGATTAAATTTAGCTACACATCTACCAAATCGAAGAAACTTGTGAGCAAGTTGTGAAACAAAAGTGGTCCTCCTAAGAGTCTGGTAGAACACTGGCTTTGCAGCTGTTACCCTGTTCTATGTCAGTTCTGTTAAGAGGACTTTAAGCATCAGGTTGCTTCTACTTTTTTTTTTTTTCTATTTTAAAATTTTGTTAAACGCATGTGCCATGTGCCTTCTCACCTGCTTCAGTTATTTAGGCATAAGCAGTGTAATGTTAAGGATATTGTAATTTACTGTGTGCTGAAAGGTGATGGCAGCACAGTTGCCCGGAGACCACGCAGCTTTGTCCAATACTAATCTTTCTGCTAGATCTTACATAGATCTGAAATCTCTTCATGATAACTCGAAATAATTTAGTGGAAAGGTGCTTATTTTAGTAGTAATTTTACAGGTCTGCTCTTTGTTTCAGAATGAGAACTCATTACATTTCTACATTATGTGACTACATTAAGTCCTAAACAGTCATCTATCTAGAGATTATTTATTGCAGGAATCCAGGATTGGAAATAACAGTAGGGAGGACCTGGTCCAGCTCCCCTTCATTTTACAGATAAGGAAATTGACACCTGGTCAGGTAAGATTTGCCCAGAGCCACTGAGATTTGGCTAGAAGTTTGGTGTTTTGACTGTTAAGTCTATTTTTTTTTCTTTATTTTACTATGTTTGTTAGCTCATTTGGTAGGAATAGGAGGTGGAATGGACTTAGCAAATATTTGTAGAGTGATTTCAGTTCAAGCTCCTTGCTGTTCTTTTAGTTTTGTTCAATCCTGTGGCCTCAGCTTTACACCTGATTCTAGCCATTAGCCTTATGAGATGTTCTCTGAAAAGATATGTATATTTTTAGGTGAGGCAACCCTTGGTTGACCTCACAGATTGCAAAGACCTTGTCAGCTTACAATCTCTTATTTTTTATGCCTACAGCACCTGTCTTCCTAGGTGGTCTCCCATTCCAAGTACTAACCAGGCCCAACCCTGCTTAGCTTCCAAGATCAGATGGGATCAGGCTTGTTCAGGATGGCATGGCTGTAGACTATGAAAATGTTTTAATATGTACTTTTCTAAAGGTGGCCAGCTGTGTTCAGTTACAACAGGAAGGAGAAAAATAACATTACATTTATATAGTTATAAATATCAGATGGACCATATATAAATATAACTATATTTATAGTTATAGATATCAGGTGGTTTGGCCACTACTTTAGTGGCTGTCCTGGTCAGGTCCTTGGAGCCTCTGGAGTTTATTTGGACTAATAAAGTTGTATTAAGATGTCCTTTCCATGATTTAAATTGAGAGTTTACACAGAAGGTATTGTGTATAGTATTAAGAACATGGGTTTGCAGTCAGGCAGACCTGAGTTTTGGTCCTAACTCTGGGGCTGGGCAAGTTACTTATCTACTTTGATCCTCCTTTTAATATCTGTAGAATAGATATAATAATCCTGTGTTGCACAGTTTTAAGAATTAAATGAGATATGAAAGAATGCTTAAAAGGCCCTCATTAAATAACTTATTGTTAGTGTCTGAGCTTTACTAATAGATGTGGATATTCAGTGAATTTTCTTTTGTGAAAGAACAGAATTAATTGCTAAAAAACCCAATTCTTAAAGAAATTACATTATAATAGATTATTGGCCTGGGAAGTCTAAATTATGGACTCTGCTGATCTGTTTATTTTTTAATCTCTGAGTCTCAAATGTAAAATGAAGTTGTAAGAAATTCTATAAATTTGAGAGTTATTATAGACGCATTCTAAGTAGTGAGAGACCTAGATAACATCTGAAAGTTGAGATGAGAATGCAGTGGTAGAAAGGAGAGAGAGGAGCTGTTTAGCTGTAGATAGGGTGTAAGGATAAGATCTAAGAATAGATTTGAGATTGAATATTTTCTGGGCCAGAATATTTTCTGAAGGAGCATGTCAACCAGATCCCTGGGATTTCTGCCTTTCTATCTCAAGATATAACTGCATATATTTGTCTAGATTACCTGTGGAACATAATGGATTCCTTGGACCATATGCTGACGGATCCCCTGGAACTGGGTCCATGTGGAGATGGCCATGGTGCACGTATTATGGAGGACTGTCTCCTGGGCGGCACCAGGGTTAGTCTGCCTGAAGACCTTCTAGAGGATGTAAGTTATAACATTGTCACTGTCTTTTCTTCTTTATCAGCTCCCCTATAGCTGTTATTCTAAACCTTTTTCATGCTCTACAAGTTTTTAGTCTTTTGTCCTCCCTTCTGTTTCATTTTGTACATTGCAGCCAGAGCGATTTCTGTCTTTTTTTTTTTAAGTGTAGTCTACTGAATATGGCGATTGAGAAAGAAATTATAAGCTACGTTCTGCATGTTTAATAACACGTCAGCATAACTTGATAATATGATGTAAGCCCTATTTTTAACAAGATAATTTTCAGCAATTAAAAAGAAGTTTTATATTTTAAGAGTAGAATTATGTGTTTACATTAAAATGATTACCCATGTTGTGAATCATGAAACAAAACCCAAATGTATTTGTTTCCATGAGGTAACCCGCTAGTACTTCTTAAAGTACATTGTTAATTGCTTGTGTAATTGTTCTCCCCTCCAGACTCTCTATGTATATATACACACAGTACTAGTCTGTCTTAGTATTTAGCACATAGAAGATATCCAGTATATAATTGTTGAGTTGGGAATGAACTCCATCCTGCTGTTCCTCACTCTTAGCAGGTGACCTCAATTCCTCAAGTTCTCTACTCCCATGTTAACTTTTCCTGCCACCATTTTAAGCTGAACTCAGATGTCTACCATCATATCCCTTGTTGGCAGAAAGTTTTCAAATGGGATTCTTTCTACTGAGATTATTTTCCTCTGGATCATTATTTACTGTTGGGTGTAAGACTGTGGTTTTACTAATCTGAGTTTTGAGAATTGAGTAAATATCAGTGGAATTTTAGGTTGTTTAAAAAACTTTAAAACTTAGATGGTGGTAATGGTTGCGCAACAGTGTGAATGTACTTAATGCCATTGAACCGTACATTTAAAAATGGATAAAATGGTAAATTTTATGTCATGGATATTTTACCACTCAGAAAAAACTTAAAAAACCTATTTTTCTCGTTTACTTTTCTCCTGCTTTTCCTAATTCTTCTAGCCTGAGATCTTCTTTGATGTGGTCAGCCTTTCAACGTGGCAGGAGGTACTGAGTGACTCTCAGCGCGAACACCTCCAGCAGTTTCTGCCTCACTTTCCTGAAGACAGTACTGAGCAGCAAAATCAGCTCATCCTGGCCCTGTTCAGTGGGGAGAACTTCCGCTTTGGAAACCCTCTGCACATTGCCCAGAAGCTTTTCCGAGGTGCGTAGCTCAACATTCTTTTTTTGATAACATTTTTTTTTTATGGTGACATTGGTTAACGAAATCCAGGACGTTTCAGCTGTACACTTTAAAATAAGGCATATATATGTCTACGCTTTGTGTTCTCCTTTCATAGTTAGATTTCTTTCTGTCACCACATATTCGACCCCCTTTACCCTGTCTGCCTCCCTACTTCCCCCATCCCCTACCCTCTGGTTCAACATTCTTTTTTTGAGAAGGGCGGAAGGTGAGAACACATTCACTTATGTGAATACTCCTTTCTTCATTTTATTCTGTTTATTTTTGCTTACAGATACTGAAGCAATAGAATGGTTTTGTGCAATACTTTGATGCCTTGGCCAGTGTATTTTTTAATAACATTTTTAACTTACATAGGAAATATATAAATCATGAGTGTATCACTCATTGATTTATTAAAATAAGAACTTAGCTGTGTAATCACCACCCACATAAAATGTTACTAGCATCCTAGAGGCACTTTTTATAACTAGTCTTTAAAAATTTTTAAAAACCCCTTATCATTTGCTTTATTACATGCACACGTGTGTATATGTGTGTCTGTGACACACTTGTGTGCAGAAAAATGACACTTCACCGCCAAGCACTTCAGCATGTATCTCTTAACAAGGATATTCTCCCACATAGTCACAGTCTATATCACACCCAAGAAATTTTGCATTGAGAAAATCATATAGAATATCCCATGTATAAATTTTCTCAGTTTTCAAATGTTCTCTATAGTTGCCTTTTAAATCTTGGACCAATTCAAGGTTTATACATTATGTTTGGATTTCATGTCTCTTAGCTTCCTGTATCTAAGGCCCTCTGCCTTTTGTTCCTCTTGTCTTTCAAAACAGACATTTTTGAAGAGCCTAAGTAGGATACTGGAATTGTAAAACATCCTGTTTTCTGGGGAATTGTCTTGTTTTCTCATGATTGGATTTCGGTTAACCATTTTTTTGCCAGGAATACTAAATGGGAGACGTTATTTTCTTTTCCGTCATCACCTCAGGAGGCAGATGATGTCAGTTTTTCCATTGGTAATGCCACGTTTGATCCCTTGGTTAAGTAGGTGTCTGCCAGACCTACTGATTGTAAGGGTACCTTTTTTTCTTTATAATTAAGAAGCAAGCTATGGAGTGATACTTGGGGACCATGTAATAATCTTATTTCCCAGAAGCCTTTGTTTTGCTCTTTGGTTTTAGCACCCATTGATAATCCTTGCTTGAATCAGTTATTACATTGGGAATTTAAAAATGGTTTGGGGCTACTCTTAAGTCAGAGTGTTCTCTGTCTATAGAGAGGAGCAGGGAAGCCTCTTCCCCTCCCCTGTTCTGAAGCAGTCCTTTGTTTTGGCAGGAGGCCCTGAAAGAGCATTGTATCTCCTTGAGTTTTATTAAACTTGACAACTTGACAGCTGTAGAAATGTGGAGCCTGGAGCCAAAAAGCTTATCATTTCAAACCTCTCATTATCTTAAGGGTTTAAGATCTTAAATCTTGGTTGGTTATTAGTTTAAAGGGGACTTCCCCTCTCTGGTCAACAGAGGTTTATTTCACTGAAGCCAGGGGCCTCAGGTGGGAATAAACTGTTTCTTCTCATGGAGCCTCTTCATTTTAGAGGGATTATGTCAGGGACCTTATGTAATGTTACCACAGTCTGTTTGGCTGTTATGTCTTTCCACAAAACAATATGATAGTATGGTAAGGGTACAAGCAAGGAGTGTCAAGGCCGGAATTTCTGCATATTTCACTCAGTCCAGTATCACATTTCAGTTCCAGTGTTGCTGAAGACAACTGTATTACTATGGTTATTATGATTTTCAGTCTTAATTAAACTATCATTGCTTTTTGGTATTCTTTTACCTTTGATTATATTTTCTGATTCTGTTTTAAATATTCACTTTTTCCTTGAGTTCCAAATGCTTATCAAACTCTCTTACCTCCTATTTCATAAAGGAAAAGATCATTCCTCTTAAACTCCAAATTCCCACTTCCAGCTTCCACCCCCACTTACTGCTTTAATTTCCATTCTGACCTCCTTTACTTATCTCAGAGGAAGAAGGATTTTTTTCCTTCTGTTTAAGAGTAACCTCTGCTCTTGAACCTTTTTTCTTTTACCTACCTCCTGTGGGGCCTTGTTTCCTCAGTTAACCTTTTTCTCTGTCCTGTGTATTCTCTCTACTTGGATATTCATTGCACTTGCTCTTTTTTTTGCCTGTAGATGTGTTTGGGGGTCTCATACTAAAAGGAGTTCTTAACCACCTGTTCCCTTTATTGTCCACTATCATTTTCCTTTATTTAAACTTCTGGAAACGTGTCTGTAGCTATCTCTTTCAGTTATTCTGCTCCTGTCCCCTTGTGGGCCAATAGAAATAGCACATAAACCACATTGTTTAATTAAAAATTTTCCGGTAGTTGCTTTAAGAATAGTAAAAGCAGTTTCATTAATTTTAATTATTTTCATAATAATTCAAATATTTTTTAACTTGGCATGCTCCAAATATTTTAACAGAGGTGTAGGTGTTGAGGAAACTAAAGACTGAAGGAATATAACTTTAAAGAAGTGCACCGGCAAAGAAGTAGAATATTAGTCCAATTTCTTTTCTTTTTTATAGTCCAATTTCTATATGTTTAACAGCATCAGTCACATTAAACTTTTGGCTCACTTCTTGAAGGTCAAATTTCCTGTTTTCCTACAACAGGTGCAGAAGGCGCAGCATAACATGGTTAACAGCTTGGACTCTGGAGCTAGACCACCTGGGTTCAAATCTGATTTCCCCTTTTATTAGCTATGTGACCTTGGCAAGTTATTTAACTTCTCTATGCCTCAGTTACTTCACCTGTAAAATGAAGGTTTAGCAGTACCTTCTTTATGGAGTTGTTATGAAGATTAAATGAGTTACTGTATGCAAGGCCCTTACATAGTGGCAGTTATGCGTCAGGTACTATTTTAAGTGTTTGCTTTTATTAGTTACCTTGGCTACTATTCAGGTAGTTGGAAAGAAAAGAAACACCTTGTACTTTGACCCCCTTATTTTAGCTTTCTGAGATTAGCTTCTCAATCTCTTCCTCTCAGTTCTCATCATAGCCTACCTGTTCAAATCTAATAGGTCTCAATGGATCTCTTAGACCTCTTTATCCGAAGCAGTGGTACCAGTTGCTCACGTCCAGTGATCTCCAGGTACCATGCTCAGTTGACCTCTGCATTGTTCCCCTTCCTGTCCCAGCATCCAAAGTATCAACAAGTCTTTCTTTCTCCCTCAAAAATATATCTCAAGTCTGTTTACTTCCATTCATTTAACCATTGTTTACTAATCAGCTAATATGTGCCAGATAGTCTTTGAGGTTCTGGAGATACAGTAATGATCTTACATTCTAATAAGGAAAAACATGATAAGTAAGCAAATACTTGTTGGTATTTAGAAATACCCAAGAATAAGAAAGGGTAAAGGGTAAACTGGGTAGGAGCTGTTTTAGGTACGATATTTGGGTACCTTCTCCAATGAGATGATATTTGAATGGAAACATAACGAAGGTGGGAAGAGCAAGCCATGGAAATACTGGCTGTTGGTAGGAAGCATTGCAGGCAGGGAGAGCTTTAAATACAAAGGCCTTGAGAAAGTAGCATATGTGGCCTGTTCAGGAAACAGCGTGGAAGCCAGTGGGGATGGGGCAGAGTGAACAAAAGGGAGACTGGTGGAAGACGAGGCCAGAGGTGGCATGAGACAGGTTATGAAGGGCCTTGTAGGCTATCTTTAGGGCCTCAGCTTTTCTTGAATGTGGAGGGAAATTGTCAGACCATTTCGTGCCACTCCTCAGCTACAACCTGCTCTGCTTTAGGCATCCAGCATTTCTTTAAGGTTTAGAACACGAGAAGTTCTTCCTTGTTTCAGGGTCTACTTTAGCACATACTGTTCTTCCGCCTTTCCTCCATTTTCACTTCTTATTTTAAAATTCCCATTTACTTTATTTTCTTCCCAGTTTTTCATTTCAAAAAATTTTAAGCACATAGAAAAGTTGAAAAATAATACAACAAACATTCATATAATTTTCACCTATGTTTATCAGTTGTTAACATTTTGCTACAATTGCTCTAATCAGGCCTCATTTTGTGTATTAGTCTTTAGAGATCCCTTTCCTGATTTAACTGTCATTACTCTATAGTTTCTTTAAGTTAATTTCCTAATAGTACTTAAGAGAGTCGAATATTATTTATCTGTTGACCTCTTTATTTTCTGTCCTCCGACTGGCCTGTAGGCTCCACATAGACATAGGTTATCTTCCCCATCATCCATACTGTCTTCCAGTTTAGAGGAGTTTACCACATTTTAAGCACACATTAAATATATGTTGAGTGATGTATATATAGTTGTATCTCCATTCTTTTAAGATGGACACTTTAACCCTGAGGTGGTCAAGTACCGGCAGCTCTGCTTCAAGTCACAGTACAAGCGATACCTCAACTCTCAGCAGCAGTATTTCCATCGGCTGCTGAAGCAGATTCTGGCTTCTCGGAGTGTGAGTAATGCTGGGAACCGGGTATAAAACATGAACTCGCAGATTTCACAACTCCAAGAAGTGATTGAAGTACAAAATACAAAAGATACCACTAAGAAAAAAATACTAGCAGTTGAGCCATCATACATTTAAGCTATACCATCTTTATGATCAGTTTTAAGATGTACCCTGATTTCAGAGATGTTAAAACATGAAAAAAGATATCTCTTAAATCGATGAAATATTGTAGCTTCAGTAGTTACCAAGATAAGTAAGTTGATTTCATGGCTTATTAAGAGAACCAGGTTGCTCTGGGATTGCTGTGTGAGAGCACACGGGCCTCCGAACGCGCTGACGGGTGTGCAGCACACCAAGCTCAGTGGCCCCGGGGCTGGACTAGCTTGGAGGTTCTTCGAGCCAAAGTGTTTCTGCCCCTCAGTGGTTTAAGCTTCAGTATGGAAATATTTGGGTGTCTAGTATAAGTGTTCATTCTCGATGGAGCAGTTCAGCACTCAGAATTTTCCCCGTGTAATCAATTCAGGCCCTTTTTTTTTTGGACACATTCATATAGGTGCATCTTCCTTTGTGATCTGAAGGGAGGAAATTGAGCTTGTAAAACAATGAAGAGAGGAAAATGTAGACTTAGAGATTGTACCAGCAAACGCTCTGATGGGTAGCGTGTACCCCCATCTGACCTCTTCCTAGGACCTACTGGAGACAGCCCGGCGGAGCGGCCCTGCCCTTCCCTTTCGGCAGAAGCGCCTTTCACCATCCCGCACCCCTGAGGAGCGGGAGTGGCGGGCCCAGCAGCGCTACTTGAAGGTCTTGAGGGAAGTGAAGGAGGAGTGTGGTGACACAGCCCTGTCATCTGATGAAGAGGGTGAGTGTCCTTGGGCACTTGGGGTAGCTGAGGTGTTGGAATTATACCAGCAGCTTGTTATTTGGTTGGAGCCAGTGATAGCCGTTTATCTCCCCAGCAAAGAAGTTATCCCAGTTGTCAGTGGTGGGGGTGGGGATAGTGGGACCCAGAGCTCCTTATCTTGGAGCACTAAGACATTACTGTTAGGTGGGGTGTGACTATATACCTTTTTTACCCTTGATGCTTAAATGGCACTTGAGTGTAGTTGAGACAAATCCCTGCATGGCAGGGCTCTCCACAGTAGGCCTGTCTAGTCCTATTGTGCCACTTGAGAGAACTGCTTTTCCCCTTACAGGAGAGTAGTAGTGACTGTTGGCCTGCTGCAATGCGACCCCATCATTCTGTTGAAGTCTCTCTTCCTGGAAGAGCCGTTTAAATGACCTAAGTGTGCTCCAGTTCATCTGGGGAAGGGTCAGAAAGAAATGGTGGAACCCTGGCTTCCATGTTTTTGGCTTACCCTTGTTGAACCCAAATGGCCACTTACCCAATCTCCCCTATTGGAGTCCACAGCCACGTTGGATTTACAAGAAAAATTTTCTTTTGAAGATCTCAGCTCATGGCTTCCGAGCTCTCCAGCACGTTCTCCTAGCCCTGCGGTGCCCCTGAGGGTGGTGCCTACGCTTTCAACCACGGATATGAAAACTGCAGGTGAGAACCAAGCTGATGCTGTCGACATCCTGGGAAATCCGAGTTTAGACCTGACAATTCCTTTAGAGGGAAGTGGGTACTAAATTTTTACCTGCCAGGAAAGCAAAAAGATGTTCTTTAAAATTAGGAGATTTGGAGAAGTTGTTGTGCAGTTTTACTTTTTTTTACAAGTGGGTAGACTTTTTTGCCCTCTTTGCTTTGAAATTGTTTTCTTAGGAGCTAATCAGCTGATATTTTGGGTTAAAGCAGAATCTTACAATAGCAACAGTAAGGGATGATTCAGTAATAGAACAAGGGGTAACCAGAGCCATAGCAGTTTCTTAGAATGTCTGTGAAATTAGAGAAGAATTTTTAGTTGGGATAGGAATCAAAGAACATTGAGAACCTTTAATGTGTTTTAGGGTCAACTTCCTGTTGACCAATGTATAGAAAAACTTCCGAAGAGTTGATCCCGTGACTGTTTCAAGATTGCTGATACTTGTAGTACCCAGAAGTCAGAAGGGAAACTCAGAGAAACACTAATTTTTGATTATGACAGATGACTAGAAAAATTTAAATTTCAGCATTGTGTTAGTGAATGACCTAGTTCATGTGGTTTGGTTCATTTTCTCTCAGATAAAATAGAGCTGGGGGACAGTGACCTGAAGATAATGTTAAAGAAGCACCATGAGAAGCGGAAACATCAACCAGTAAGATTGGGGGCAGGGTGTATATGGTCATTAGTGGTTTTCAGTCTCATATATCTGGTTTGGCTGTGGTAAGGAAGATACAGGTAGTCACTACTTAATTTCTGTTCCCTTTCCTTCTCATTATTAGAGGACAGGAGCAACCAGAGAGGTTAGTAAACACCAAAGATGTGATAAGAAGACCCATGCTTTGACTTTATAAGGCATGCTTAACAGTGTCTGACTTAATCTTTACAAGACTGGTAGATGAATCATCATATCCATTTACCACTGCTCAGAGAGGTTAAGGAGCTTGTCCTCAGCCTCGCAGCTAGTAAGTGGCAGAGCCAAGAGTCAGATCCTGTACTTTCCCACTTTTTACTGTTTCTGTTACTCCACCGAACTGAGGTACTGCCAATGCAGCCAAGCCAGAGCACATAGTAGAGGAAGGAAAGGTGGTCCATCTAAGGCTGAGCGGTGAGATGGGAAGTCCCACGGTGGAAATCAGAACTGACTTCTCTCTGTCTTTTCCACTTACTGTGATATTGGGCAAATCCCTTAAATTCTCCGAATCTCATTTTCAGACTGGAAAATAGAATGATACTTACTTAAGATTGTTTGAAGAGCACACAAAATAAGGAATGCAAAAGAGCTTTATAGACTATCAATGCCATGCAGTAGTTTGGAATTGGGTTCTCTATGCCCCAGTATGAGGAGCAGTAGTTTTAATCTCTGCATGTTTTTAATTCAACATGATTTTCTCAAGTGCAGGTAACAGCTAATTATCTGTTAGGTAAATTGGCAAAGCCTCCAGTTTTAGCTCTGTATTTGGGCTTCAATAGTAAATATCTGAATATTGCATCTAGGATCACCCGGACCTTTTGACAGGAGACCTGACTCTCAATGACATCATGACTCGAGTAAATGCTGGCAGGAAAGGTTCTCTAGCAGGTAAATGACATCATCTGTAGGTAGCCATCATCTGACTATGGTGTTAAATTATATGAGCCTGTCTACATGTTGCAAAAATAAATGAAATCATAGAATGTTTATGAAATTAGAGAAGAGTTTTTGATTGGGATAAGAATCAACGTTAAGAACCTTTAATGTATTTTAGGAGCAGCTAAGTAATTGAGGTGAGGTGATTTTTATTGACCATTGTATAAAAAAACTGGAGTTGATCCTGTGTCTGTTTCAGTAACCTATTGTTACTGCCTCTAATGGATTTATAGGTGGAAAATGAATATAAAATCACAACGACAGGTCTTTGACTTCTTAATGTGTTAATTTGTAAATCACTCATTGGGTTTGTTAAAAAAACTAAATGTCTTATTATTGAGACTTTTCTTTCTTTTATTGGTGGGCTTTGGGAAAATAATATGTTGATAAGACTCCTTACTCCCGGATGTAGAAAAAATGCAGTTCTGTGACTTATGTTGCTTTTTCTTCACAGCCCTATACGACTTGGCTGTCCTTAAAAAAAAGATTAAGGAAAAAGAGGAAAAGAAGAAGAAGAAAATAAAAATGATCAAGTCAGAGACAGAGGAGTTGGCTGAGCCCCTGAGCAGTACTGAAGGCATTGCACCTCTCTCACAGGCTCCATCTCCGCTGGCCGTGCAGGCTATCAAGGAGGAGTAAGTGAGCAACAGGGATTACTGCTCAAGAGCGAAAGGTTTAGCGGAGGGCTGTACCCAATATTGGTGCCTGGTGCGATCTGGTTTGTGCTGAACCTGTAAGTCCTGAGTCCCGGGGGTCCTGCTAGAGAAAGTGTATAGTATGGTGTTTTACCGAACTTTTTTTTTTTATTATTATTATTATGGGTGCCAGGAGGCTTGGAGGGCTTTAACCAATCTGTGGATGTGTTCTTGGTCTTTTTTGTTGTTCTTAAATTTTTTTCTCTCATTAGGCCTCTTGAAGACCTCAAACCTTGCCTTGGAATCAATGAAATATCATCCAGCTTCTTCTCTCTTCTGTTAGAGATCTTGCTACTGGAGGGGCAGTCTAGCCTTCCTGTGGTAAGAGTTTTGGAAAAGTTGGATGTACATCAAAGTTTTCAAGTTGTAGAAATCTTTAATGGTCTATGGCTTAAGAAGCAGAACTCTGGGTTCTTCCCAGAACCCTGCAGCTAACTTGCTTTGTGGCTTGGGCAAACTGGACAGGTACACCCCAGCTTGCTCGGACACATTCGTGGGATTGCTGGTGCAGTATGGAAAACTAACTGGGTTCTGCCTTTACTTTTCCACAGCTAGAGGAGCGGGTTTTGGAATGGCAGTCATCTCCCGCCAGCTCCCTCAATAGCTGGTTCTCTGCGGCCCCCAACTGGGCAGAGTTGGTGTTACCAGCCCTGCAATATCTTGCTGGAGAAAGTCGTGGTAAGGTACTTTTTTATGTAAGGTCAATATGTTTTCTCTCCCTATATGTAATTATTTCTCATAGCGAACTACAGCTTTGCTGGTTAAAACCACTGTGGCTTTGCATAATGCCATGCCTTGGAGGTCTCTGCTATCTTGATTCACTATGAAACATTCAGAAGTTGTTTCCGAGCTCAGGGATTTCGGTTTTTCTGAGTTTAGCACTCTGACCTGTGTGGCTTGTTTATGTAACCCATTTCTTGCAGCTGTACCTTCCAGTTTCTCTCCATTTGTTGAATTCAAAGAGAAAACCCAGCAGTGGAAATTGCTTGGTAAGTACTTCATACTACCTACCCATAACACTAGGTTTTTATTCTCTCATTTTCTCCTGTAAACTTTTTTTGCCTTCTCTTCAGTGGTATAGTTCAGTAGAAATTTGAAAAGGACAGTGTTAAATCTTATTTTGCTCAGAAAAAGACTCCTTCAAGACCCCTTTGGTACTCACGGTCTGCATTTCATCCTTCTCCTCCGCCTCCATTGGATTTTGGCTGAGGCTGAGGTAGAATATTCCTTCTATTACTATGCGACTGGTACTGGCTAAATTTAAATCTGCAGAGGTATTTCACAATAGAATCAGTGTTTATATTAACCATACCTATGGTTTTTGATTAATTTGTAGTCATGTTATTTTTCTTTTCTAAAAATGGGCTTTGTTATTGAGGATAATGTGCAACAAGATGTTGAATAGCTCTGAATAAGCTATTTCTAAGAAACAAGATCCTTATTTTTGTTTTAAGTTTATAAAGTTCCACTTTCTGTGTAAGTTGTAGTAATGTGCACCTGAAATAACTTGGTGACTGTTACCCGGTGATGGTGATAAGAGGAAAATCAAGTTGTTGACTTCCTGTGGAGATTCACAAACCTTTTTTTTTTTTTTAACTCAAGTGATCTGTGAAGAGAAGGTTATGCAAACAGTAGATTCATCCATTCTTACAACATTTATGTAGCTTCTAGGTATCAGGCATTGTGTTAGGTGCTGCGGGATATAATGGTTTGGAAGTTATAGACAGTGTGTTCCCCTAGTGGGTTTTAAGGTTTGGTTTGGGCAACAAATAGTCATTCAAATGAAATAACAGACTTATACATTCTGTAAGGGAAAAGTACCAGGAAGGATGGAAGTTATAATGAGTCATTGGTGTAGTCTGCAGTCAGTCAGGGAGGGCCTTCCTGAGGAAGGAGTATGTGAGCAGAAATATTGGTGATTAGAAAGGAGCTAGGCAGACAGAGGGGAAGGGCATTCCAGGTTGAGAAAGCAGTATCGGTCAGTGGTGGCAGGGAAGATAATCTGGGCCCAGGTTGAGAGAATGGATAAATCTAAGAAAGTTGTAGGTGGTAAAAGCCACAGGATTTGGTTACTAATTGGATATGGGAATGAAGGAAGATTGCTGTCAAGCCTTGCTTTGCTAGATTTATATCAAGAGGACGAAGATGCCATTTATTGAGGTAGGCAGCTGTGAAGGATGGTTCATACTTGAATGAGGGTGAAGATCATGAGTTTAATATTGGATGTGCTGAGTTTGAGCTGCCTTTGAGGCACGTAAGTGGAGATATTCAATAGGCAATAGGATATATGGGTTTAGAATACAGACCAGAGAGTCAAGGTAGAGAGTTGTTGGCAAATGTATAGCATTTAAAACTGAAGGCTTAGGGAGAACGTGTTAGGTGAGGAGAGAGGAAGGCCTAGGACTAAGCTTTGGGAAACTCCAAGGCAGAGAAGGCTGAGCATACGGAGAGCAAGTAACTGCAGAGTTAGGAGGAAACCGTGAGATGGCTGAATCTCAGAAGCCAAGGAATGAGAGAGTGGAGAATTGGGAAGTAGTCATTAGCCTTGATTGTTACTGAAAGTTCAGTAACATGAGACTTGTGGACTTGGATTTGTGGACATGGAAGAAACGATGAATTTTTTTGTAAGAGTGATTTCTTATTAGAATAGCGAGAGTTAAAAGACAGTGGTGAGCTGAAGGTGACTCCTGATGGCTGACTGTGCAGCTCTTTCCGACTATCAGCCTGGTGGCTTAAAATCAGCCATGGTGGGACCCTTACAGCAGGGTTGGCAAATGTTAAGGACCAGATGCTTGTGAGCCAGATGCTTTCTGTTGCATCTACTCAGCCCTGCCATCATAGTGCAGAGCAGCCGTAGACAGTATGTAAATGAACGGATGTGGCTGTGCGCCCATAAAACTTTGTTTACAAAATAGATGTCCAGTTTACTGACCCTTAATGTGCACCACAGACATCTGCAAATGCTTCCAGGCAGGGCCCCCTCTCCTGCAGCCAGTTATAGGTTTACCCTGTACACCACTGGTTAAAGAGACAGTGAACAAATAAAATAAATAAAATAAAATAAAAAATAAAAAAAAATATAAAGAGACAGTGAATCTTGTTAACCTAAAAATAAAAGTCTTTTCAAAGTAAGAGGCAATAAGCATTTATTTGAGATAAAAAAGCAAAGCTATTTAGGAAGCATTGATTCAGACACAAGCCCAGATGATGTTGCATTTAGGAGACAGGCAGAAGGTATTTATGAGAAAGGCAAGGGGAACAATTACATCAATAGAAGGAAGGTGTTTGTATTGGTGCAGATAACATAGTGAGGCTAATTCTAAATGATTTTAATTTTCAGTCTGGTAGTCATCAGTCCAGTAGCCATAATAACTGCTTTCTTGTTATCTTTGCAAACAAACAATTCTTTGGGACACAGTATTGCCTTAGGCCAAGTCCAAAGTTATTTTGCCCTGTTTTAACATTCCAAAGGTTTGAAGTGTAAGACTTGGAAGGCAGTTCCTCTGGCATGGCAGCTCCAGCTCCATTTTAAAGTGGCTCCATTATTTTTTTTTGACAATATAAACAATTTTTCTAGAGGTTTAGCAGGGGACGGGAGGTTTGTAAGGGGAACTTGTGACCAAGAGAGGTATTTTTTTTTTAATGAGAGAAACTTTGAGTTTTAGATATTGATGGAAAGAGTACAGTGGAAATAAGGAGGTTGAAAATACAGGAGAGAAGGGAAAATTTACCATATAAATTCCTGAGATGAGGGGAAGAGATTGGTCTTAGATGGCGGGAGGTAGTCCATGTCTTATAGTAGGAGGAAATAATGGAAACTCAGTAGTAGGCTTTTAGGTTTTATTGTGGAAAGTTTCAAGGAGTTTGGTCTGCCGGCTTTTCTGTTAAAGTGGGAGGTGAGAGAGGCGAGTTGGTTTGTTGTGAGTGAGAAGGGAGGTTGCAAAGAGTGGGGAAGAAGTATGGAGCATGGGAAATCAGCTCGACCAGAAGAATATTAGATTGCCAGGCAGTGTTGGGGCCAGTGGAGGCTGCTCGTCATTCATTTGTAGTGGCATTCTTTCCCTTTTTGTATGTTTCCTTGGCAGCCCTCAGCTGTCCGACCTAAGGCATGGAGAATGTGGATAGTTCAGAATTTGAGTTTTGCTAGATTGGAATGATGCAGATAGAGCAGAGGTATTAGGTATTACTGTATTGGTAAAGGTGTTATTGAGATGATGGCGATAGACTCTGAATTGAATGGGGGGAGGGGAGTGCGAAGGTAAGAGGCTAATGGGACTAGCAGTTCTCTTGAGTCAAAGTAATGTTTTGGTGGGAGTAGTTAAATAAGGAAGAAGGCTAGGTGATTATGGTCAGGGAGCAGAATGTGTGGACTAGTATAAAGGTTCTCAGCCCTGGCTGTGTACCCAAATTAGTTGGAGAGCTTTTAAAAAATGATACCTATGCCTTACCCACAGAGGTTCTGATTGTTTAGGGGAGTGGGGGCAGGCCTTGGTATTTTAAAAGTTCCCAGGTGATTCTTATTTAGAGCCAGGGTTCAGAAACACTGAATTAGGCGTTTTGAAGATGGACCAGTTTTAGGTAATGATAAAATCCAGTTGTGGTTGTGGGAACGAGTGGCTGGGGTGGAGTGGAAGAGGTCACCAAGGTCACAGAACTGAGAGGTTAGGCTATTGGATGGACCATCTGTATGAATGGCAGTTACCCAGCATGAAAACAGGAAGTGGATTGGTGAGGAGGAATGACTAAGTCAGTACCTGTGAGGAGCAGGGGACAAGGTAGGTACAGGTGGATGGTAAGAGCCTTAGGGACCAGGCTTTTGTTTGATTGTGATTTTCTAGAACAGCTGGAGAGAAATAGCCTGGCATCAGAGGTTGAAGGAGGAACTTAACTCTGAAGGACATGGCTGTGAGAGAATAGCCAGCATACCCAAGGTAGAAGGATTAGTGAGAACCAGATTTCACACCAGACAAGGAAATAAAAGTTGTCGAGAAAAGTGAGTATTGAGAGAAGAGGATTAGGCTGTAGGAGAATTTATTGATTATGAAGTAGCATTTCTAGAAGACAGAATGGGAGTAGTGGGAGTCACCCCTGGGTAAGAAAGTTCAGCGCTTTCTGGGGTAGTATTGTGCATTGACTAGTGAAAACAGTAAGAGACCATTATGAGGTTATCTCAGCAGCCTTTGAGAAGGGTGGGCCCTGGAAGATGCCTTCTTCACCCAAGCAGACTTGGGTGACGTTGGGTTTCCGTGGCTCCTAGTCTGGGCAGAAGACATAGGTATCATCATATGATAAGTGCCAAAGGAGGAGTCTGAACAGAGTGATAGGGGAGGAGGGCACAGAGGCAAAGTCCTCATCTCTTTCTAAGGCAGGTCAAGGGCAATCAAGCTTTTCCTCTGCCTTGGGGCCACCTTCTTGCTGTTCTGTGCATAGAATGCCTTTTGCCCCAATTAGCCAGAAGAAGACCCCCCAAGATTAAGATAACTTCCCTAGGTTAAGCTTTCTTAACATCCTTTGTGACACCTACCACTTTTTGATTTTATAATTTATGCTCTTTCCGCACTTGACTGCACACTCCGTGAAGCAAGAGACCGAAGTCACCGAGTAACTCTAGTGTGTAGTGTCTGGCACTCAGTGACTACTCAGCAAACACTTACTGAGCGAATGATTTAATTAGAGGACATCCAAGAAGGGTGATCCAGGCAGACAGTGATGGAGGGGCAGTACAGGCTGAAGGGATAGTGTGTGCAAAGGACCATTGCTGCAGGTCCTGATAGGTTCTCTCTCTGGCGTAGATATAGCAAATAAGGAGAAAGTGGGGTCCTGACTAATACCTTACATTGTTTTATTATTATTTTTTGCCCTTTAATTCTTATAGGCCAGTCTCAAGATAATGAAAAGGAATTAGCTGCACTCTTCCAGCTGTGGCTGGAAACCAAAGACCAGGCCTTCTGTAAGGTATGATTTTTGAGAAATATCAGGTCTTTCTTAATTGGATTTTCAGAGCCCTTTATTTAGCCACAATTTTTTTAGTCCATTTACCTGTTAATGTCTTCCTTTTCTCCATCAGGAAAATGAAGACAGCTCAGATGGCATAACCCCTGTTCCTCGGGTGTGAGTATAATACGCTAATGGTGGGTGGTGCTCTATGAAACCATAGTGTAAGGTACTGCTATGGTTTTTCTAACATTTCTTTTTAGAAATGTATTAGAACTGTAATGGACTTTAGAGAACCCTGGAGTCCACTGGTTCTTACCTGCCTCAGCGTACCTGAGGAGGGCAACACCCTGCCATCAGTAAGTGTGGCTCCCTGAGGAAAGGATTCTGAATTGGGAAGGGGATTGCGTAGAGGGGGGTGGGATCTATCTTGTAGGTGGGCATACTTTTTTCTCTGAATTCCTCTCCAATTTCCATTTGAGAATGATTCATATAATCCATCTTCATCGGTCACCTATAAAGAAATTGGGACATGATGTTAAGTGGCCTGCTCAAGGTTAGTGTCAGGACGCAGGCTGGAATCTTGACCTCTAGTCCCGAGCTCTTTGTATCATATCATCTCATGTGACTGTTTTCAGCCTGGTATGGTGCCTTTTCTTTTCCCCATGTTTTGTTGAGATATGATTGGCATATAACATTGTGTCGATCTGTTACATGTATCTGTTGTGAGGTGATTACCATCTCCATCACCTCACATAATTACCAATCTTTTTTGTGTGTAAGGTGAGAAAATAATCATTAAGATCTCTTAGCAGCTTTCAAGTATATGAAACAGTATTGTTAACTGGAGTCACCATGCTGTGCATTAGACCCCCAGAACTTTTTCATCTTATAACTGGAAGTTTGTGCCCTTGGAGCAATAGCCGCCCATTTCTCCCATCTGCCAGCTCCTGGTAACTACCATTCAACCTCCTGTTTTTATGAGTTCAGTTTTTTTAGATTCCACAAAATTCTTTATGTTCCAGAAGGACTGACTATGTGGTGCGGCCCAGCACAGGGGAAGAAAAACGAGCTTTTCAAGAGCAGGTAAGAAACAGCTGGAACCCATTGTGAACCTCTGCATCTGTGAGGTCATGCAGAGAGCAGCTCTCCTCGAGTCCAGATTCTTAGAGAAAATTCACATCTTTAACCTTAGATATTCTGTTAGGATTGTTTGTTAGGGACAGAAATGGTGTGAGGAAAGGCAATGAAAAATGTTTTGATGACCTTTACTTCTAGATAGCAAAATATGTTTATATTTATCTCTTTGTCCCTTTGCTGATGACTGGCATTTTGGAGATCATCTTTTTCCCCCTGTAGTTCGGTCAATATTCCTAGTAGAATAGCCTGTTTCCTTCTCATTTTAATCTTTCCATACAATAGTATAGGAGCTCTAGGGAGAACCGCACTAATACTAGCCTTGTACCTTTTCTCTTGGTAGGAACGTTACAGATATAGCCAACCCCATAAGGCGTTCACCTTCCGCATGCATGGCTTTGAGTCTGTAGTGGGGCCTGTGAAGGGTGTGTTCGATAAGGAGACCTCGCTCAACAAGGCTCGGGAGCACTCTCTGCTGCGCTCTGACCGGCCTGCCTATGTCACCATCCTGTCTCTTGGTATGATCACTTTTTTTCCTCTTGTCAGCTGTACCCACATCCTCAGGAATTTAGGAAGGGGGGAATTCTGTCCCCTAGAGATTTATCAGAAATCAATGTTTCTTCCCCAAAGTCTGCACTCCAATTATTTTCATTCAGGAATTATACACGGGCCAGCTAGTATAGGAATTTGCTTCCTCCAGACTATGATTCTTTTAAAGATGAGGTTTTTAACCTTTTTTCGTGTCATGAACCTCTTTAGTATTTTGGTGAAACCTGTGGACTCCTTCTCAGAATTATGTTTTTAAATGCAAAAAATAAGATGCATAGAGTTAAAAAGAAATCAGTCCTACTGAAATAGTTTTCAAAATAGTAAAACAAATTAATCGTGCAGAAATATGTTTTTATCATATTAAATAGCGAGATTTACTAGTAGATCTTATAACTCCTGTAATTTCCAAATAGTGATGCATGGAAATGATATTTTAAGTTGTATGCGACAGCTGTAATGTGATATGAAAGTATCTGATATCTCTTACAGCACGGCCAAGATATTGTTTGTTACCTTTGTTTATAATAATTCTGAGATGTGATGGAATTACAATCTTGGCTAAATGTGAAGAGTGTATAGGAAATTGTCCCTAGAGGGCAGTGTCCACTCAGGGCTGAGACTTAGTAAGGTAGAGAAACAACCTCAGGGAACTTCACCCACCAGAGCAAGGACAGGAAGAGTTTCCCTCAGGAAAAGCCCTGCTTGACTCTTGGACTTCTCATTTTCTGATGTCATCAGTTCGAGATGCCGCAGCTCGGCTGCCTAACGGAGAAGGTACTCGGGCAGAGATCTGTGAATTGCTCAAGGACTCACAATTTCTTGCACCAGATGTGACCAGCACTCAGGTAGGATGAAGAAATTATTTTTGTTTTGTTGCAGAAAGGTTTTCAGAGAATTTACAAGGAAATTTGAAATATAATAAAAAATTTAAAAACCAATTAAGGAGAAAAGAAGGATATCTCGAGAAATGCAAGCAGTGATAACCTAAGACTCTTGCTGTAAGTGAAGCACAAATTAGACTGTAAGCTTTCCTTCACCTTCTGCTAAAGGTCTTAGTTCACCATCTCCTTCATTCTCTCAGGAGCCTAAGTGTTTCCTGTTTTGCCAGGTGATATATAGTGCATTATTGGTGCCACCAGGCTAAGATAAGATGTTTATCAGCTGTGACTTAACACCCAGTGATTTTTCTCCAGTTTCTGAATCTAACTTGTCCTTTATCCCCTTTGTTCTGATTCTTAGGTGAATACAGTAGTAAGTGGTGCACTGGATCGGCTGCATTATGAAAAAGATCCATGTGTGAAATATGACATTGGACGGAAGCTATGGATCTACCTGCATCGTGACCGGAGCGAGGAAGAGTTTGGTGTGTGAGACCTGGGCAGTGTGTCCAACTAGACTAGGGATGCTTCTGACTTTCTGCCCCAACTCCATTATGCTCTTCACTGACATTCAGGCGGGACAGGATTGTAAAGGCAGGACTTAGCCCACCAGAGAAGCCTTGGCTCTTAACGAAACTACCTTCTTAACTGTGCTGGGAGTAAACTATTGCTGAAGCTTACACTTTTGTTTACAGAGCGAATTCACCAAGCACAAGCAGCTGCAGCTAAAGCCAGGAAAGCCCTTCAGCAAAAACCCAAGCCGCCATCCAAGGTGGTAAGTGACCTCCTGAGAGCATGTAGCTTAGTGGTTTTGGGGATGCTGGCAACTAGGCCTTCCCTGAGCTCAGTGCATCTGGAACCATAAGGGCTGTGCCTTCCCGTAGTGGGCCTTCGTTAAATCTGCCTGTGAATTTCTCTTTCTCTTCTGCTTGTAGAAGTCCAGTAGCAAGGAGAGTTCAATGAAGGTGCTTAGCAGTGGCCCTTCTGACCAGAGCCAGATGAGCCTCAGTGACTCCAGCATGCCACCTACTCCAGTCACACCTGTGACCCCCACAACTCCAGCTTTGCCTGCCACTCCTATCTCCCCTCCGCCTGTATCGGCGGTCAACAAAAGTGGCCCTACTACTATCTCAGAACCAGCTAAATCTAACTCAGGGTAAGCTCTTCCATTTCTTCTGTAGCTTTCTCCCTCCAAAATCCTTTTATATGCATGTCCTAAGTTGATTGTTTTTGTTTCTCCCCGATTCTCCTCATAGTGTTCTTCTGGTATCTTCCCCGACAATGCCACAGCTAGGAACAATGCTTTCTCCAGCTTCCAGTCAGACTCCACCAAATTCTCAGGCTGCTGCCCGTGTTGTGAGCCACTCTGGCTCAGCCGGACTACCGCAGGTACGGGTGGTAGCCCAGCCTAGCCTGCCTGCTGTTACTCAGCAGTCAGCAGGGCCGGCACAGACATTGCCACCGATGCCAGCAGGACCACAGATTCGAGTTCCGACCACTGCTACACAGACCAAAGTTATGCCCCAGGTAAACAGGGACAGTGGACCCAGAGGAGGGCTGTTGATCAAACGGGCAGTCTGGGCAAGGACTGAAGAGCCTTACATTATTGCTCCTGCTGATGTTTATCACAGGAACTCATTTAATGTTCACAGCTAGGTAAGCATTTTTATAAGTTGTATTTTACCTGTTGGGGATCAGAACTTCTGAGAAGTTTAGTCATTTACCAAGGGTTGTAACAAGTCTCTTGGAGAGGTGGGATTAAATCCAGACCCGTGACTCTAAATCTCAGGTTCCTTCCATTATGCCTCTATTCTTAGCCATGCCATTAACTGGTTGTGTAGTTTTAGAGAAAAGTTTGATCTGCCTCAGTTTCCTTTACTGTAAAAAGGGTATATTTGTCCTTTGTGTAGGAATAAAACGAGATGTTAAGTGAAAGCATTTTGAAAATTAAAATAAGAGGTGCTACATTATAGAGAGTAGTGAGCCTTAAGCGCTCTTAGATTAGAAGTAGTTTTAGAGGCACACTTCCTGGGTGGTGGCGTGCTGGTCTACATCTTAGTGTCTAATTAAGCTCTCGGCCTCATGCTATGAACTAGACAGTAATGGCCACCGTTCCAGTCAAAGCTCAGACTGCAGCGGCCACTGTGCAGCGACCAGGACCTGGGCAGACGGGACTCACAGTGACAAGCCTCCCTGCCACAGCCAGCCCTACAAGCAAGCCAGCCACGAGTTCTCCTGGGAGCTCTGCTCCGAGTGCTTCCACAGCCACTGTCATTCAAAATGTTACCGGACAGAACATTATCAAGCAGGTCAGTGGGATCCAATTCCCTTGTCCTGAAGCAGAGGACAGCAGAGATCTCAGCGATTTGTGATCTTTGCTCCTTAGCTCACAGGCATTTCAAGTCTGAGTTCCCACCAAGGGCAGTGCAAGCTCTATAGATGCTGAAGAGATTTTTTCTGTTCCTTTCCATGTAATTCAGATTTAGTAGCCGAGTTTATGGATTTGGAGGAGACTCTCCATGAAATAATTTAGATAAATTTATATACGTTATTGGCATTTCATTTTACCATTAGTAAAAGAATACATCTCTGCTTTCTTGGTTGTGAATATGCAAGACTAACAATTGAACTTCAAAGAATTGTTAGGCAGAATAGCAACTAGTACTGATAGGAGTGTTTAATATGTGCCTGCACTGTGCTAAACATTTTATAAATCTGAAATAACTTCATCCTCATAACACCATGGAGTTGGCACTTTTCTTATCCCCTTTTTACAGATGAAGAAAAGGAACAACATGATGATAAAATGTTTTTTTTATTTTTATTAAACGAATACATGTTAAGTGCTTTTTGTGTGCTAGGTCACTGTCCAGAGTATTGGAGATTTAGTGGTATATTACACAGACTAAGTCCTTTCTTTGTGGAGTTCATGTTCATGTAGAACTAGAGGACAAGCAGGTATAGTAGGGGCTCTGAACAATAGTAAGTGGGAGGTGGGGTAGAGAGTGCAGTATGCTGTTTAGGGTGATCAAGAAGGCCTGTCTGTGGAAGTGGCATTTGAGAGAGATGAATGAGGTTGGAGAGAGTGCCATGTTATGATTAGCTGGAGATAAAGCGTTCTAGGAATAGGAAGAGCAAGTGAAAATACCTTGAGTCAGGAATATGTTTGAGGAATACCAGGAAAGCCGTTGTAGCTGAGGCTTAGTAAGCAACTGTGGAAGTGTTAGGACGTGGTTGCTTGAGAGGTCGCCACTGGTTAATCATGTCAGACTTTGATTTTAATTGAAATGTGGTGGGGAACCATTGAAAAATTGTGAGCCAGAATGACTCAGTGTAGTTTACACTTAAAGAAACCCCTGGGTGCATAGAATTGATTTTAGGAGTTAAGAGTGGAAGCAGGGAGACCAGGTCAGAGGCAGTTGCAGCAGTCCAAGTGAGAGGTAATGCTGGTTTCCTGTGAGTGGTCATCACAAGTGGTAAGAAGTGCTGGGATTCTGAATATAGGGTTGAAGGTAGAGCCCTTGTGATTTTCTGTTGGTTTGATTATGGGGTCTGAGAGAAGGGAGTCAAGAATGACTCCTTTGGCTTGAGTGACTGGGTAGATACTGATGATATTTTCCGAGATAGAAAGCGCTGAGATGTGGAGGCCTTGTAAGGCAGACCCAGAGAAAGGCGTGCTCTTGAAGTTAGCACGTGCATCAAGTGTATGAAAGTGAGTGAGATGAGGCCTAAGAATTGACTAATTGAATATAGGTAATGAGTGAACTTGACTGGGTCCAGTGGATTAGTGGCTTTTTGGGAATGAGTTCAAAAGCGAATGTAAGGCAAGGAAATGGAGATGGTGAATATAGGTAGTTTTTAGAGCAATTTTGCTTTTGAAGAAAGTGGTGAACTGGGACTGGAGTCGAGCAGAGTGAAGTGGGGCAGGGGGAGGGAGATGTGGAGTGAAGCAAGGTGTTTGTTGTATTTTAAAATGGGAACTATTACAGCATGTTTGCATTCTGGTGGCACTGGTCCAGTAGAGAGAGGGGAGATTTTTCAAGTGACAGAGAAAGCCCCTGAGGCTAGAAAGGTTACATCTATTACACATGGGAGTTTGGCCATGCTAATGCTCTCAAAATAACGGTCAGCACAGCTACAGACAGACATTTTTGAGACAGTTGGGGAAATGTGAATATATGTTATCAGATAATAATAGGTGATTATTTTTTAATTCAGAAGTCCTCTTCTAGGTTAGGGGCGTGTACAGAGGCATTGATCAGCAAAGTAATATATACCGGTTTACTTTAAAATATCTCTGTTCCTTCTTCCTCAATCCCTAAAATAGGGAAGGATAGTTAAAGCAAGATTGAAAAGTGATAACTTTTGAAGCTGGGTGGTAGGTACATGGATTTGTTCTACTGTTCTCTTTGTGAATGTTTATCATTAAAAAAAAAAATTAGAAAAATGTATGAAACACATACACCCATGAAATGGAGGTTTGCCTAATTATGTTATGTAACTAATGTAGCATTGTGAATCCTTTGGTCAGTGCCGTTTCTTCCCCACCCAGGTGGCAATCACTGGGCAGCTTGGTGTGAAGCCCCAGACAGGCAACAGCATTCCACTCACAGCCACTAACTTCCGTATCCAGGGTAAGGATGTATTGCGTCTGCCACCCTCTTCCATCACCACAGATGCCAAAGGCCAGACGGTTCTGCGAATCACACCGGACATGATGGCCACGTTGGCCAAGTCCCAGGTTACCACAGTCAAATTGACCCAGGACCTCTTCGGGACAGGAAGCGGTACAACAGGCAAAGGCATCTCTGCTACTTTACACGTCACTTCCAATCCAGTCCATGCTGCTGATAGCCCTGCCAAGGCCAGTTCAGCCAGTGCCCCTTCATCCACTCCAACAGGTACCACTGTGGTCAAAGTGACTCCTGACCTCAAGCCAGCAGAAGCCTCGAGTTCAGCTTTTCGCTTGATGCCAGCACTTGGTGTAAGTGTGGCAGAACAGAAGGGGAAAAGCACGGTGGCCTCTTCAGAAGCAAAGCCAGCTGCCACAATCCGCATCGTGCAGGGCCTCGGAGTGATGCCTCCCAAAGCAGGCCAGACCATCACAGTTGCAACCCATGCCAAGCAAGGGTCCTCAGTGGCTAGTGGTTCTGGAACTGTTCATACTTCTGCAGTGTCCTTGCCCAGTATGAATGCTGCTGTATCCAAGACTGTGGCCGTGGCTTCTGGGGCTGCAAGCACCCCTATCAGCATTGGCACAGGAGCCCCCACTGTGCGGCAGGTCCCTGTCAGCACCACAGTTGTTTCCACGTCCCAGGCTGTGAGTACCGTTGGTGGTGAAGAGTAGCCCTTCTGCTTGGGGAACTTCTCTTTTTAGTAATGGAAATTAGAAGCCCTGTCTTTATCACCTCATTTGACCCAAACAGGCTTATTTATTAGTAGGTTTTTTATTTAATTTTGAAAGAAATTTTTGAAAGTAGTACATGCATATGTTCTTTTTTTTTTTTTTTCCCAGTAGGCAACCCTTGGCTGACCTCACAGATTACAAGGGCCTTGTCAGCTTACAATCCCTTATTTTTTATTTTTTACGCCTACATCACCTGGTCTTCCTAGGTGATCTCGCATCCAAGTACTAACCAGGCCTGACCCTACTTAGCTTCCGAGATCATATGTTCTTTAAAAATATTAAAACAGTACAGAAGTACATAGAGTAAAATACAGAATTTCTTTCACCACTCTCTATAATTCTCCCTTCACGAGGGCTAATTACTGTTGGTACTTTGGTGGCATTTATTCTTCTAGTCCTTTTCCTGAGTGTTTTCATACATATGCACATAGTTTAACAAAACACTATGTATTGTTGTGGATTGCTTTGTTTACTTAAAAAAATGTCTTGGGGATTGTCTAGATCTTCCACAGATACTGACTACATTTTTTTTCACAATACTGTGGTAGTCCATAGAAGGGATGTGCTTTAACCATTCTTTTAAAGGGCACACTTTCACTGTTAAACCAGCACTACAGTGAATGTTCGTATGTGTATGTGTGAATATGTATAAGTTTTTTTGGAGCAAAGGTGCCTAGACTAGGCCAGGGAAGTATACATATTGGAAGTTTGGATACTCCAGTTGTGCTGCCAAAAAGGCCATACCATCTTATACTCCCATCAAGTCCTGTTTCCCGCCCACCCTAACCAGTGCTGCATATCATGTCTTTAACTTTTTGTAGCTAGCTGACTGGTGACATTCAGAGTTCTTTTTCTCTTTTGTTTCCCTCCTCTGTAGTGAGGTTGACCATCCATTCCTGTGGAGATTGGCATGTGCTCTCCAGTGGTGAATAAATTTTTGCTAGTTTTCTTCTGGGGTGTTTAGCTTTTCTATATTGTTTGAGGTGCCCTTTATGTCTTCTGGACGTTACTTCTTTGTATGTGTAGAAAATATTTTCCTCTGCTCTGTCATTTTTTACCTTGCATATGGTGTGTTTTGCTCTACAGGTATTTCATCTGATTAGATCTATCAACATTTCTTTTATGGTTCCTAGGTTTTGTGTCTTGTGCCTTTTTTACCCCAGGGTTTTAGAAACATTAACGCTTTATTTTCATAGAATACTTTCAGTTTTAAAAAAGTATAACTGATAATCCATTTGAAATATGTTTTTGTAAGTGATGTGGTAGAGATCTCATTTTATGTTTTCAAATTATTCCAACATCATTGACTAGTTATCCCTTCCCCCACTAACTTAAAGTACTACATTTATCATCAACCAAATTCCCATATCAACATAGGTGTGTTTCTGGGTACATGTGTGTTTATTCTTTAGCTTTTAGACAAGGAGCACTGTTCTGTGTAGTGGAGTGCATATGAACAGTGTAAAACATAGTTTTACTTTACTAAGCAATATGTATAGTGAAACCTCAGTAGTTTAGATAAAAGCCAGAGTGACAGGGGAAGGTCGATATATACAACAAATCCTGATATATAGAGTAGCTTAAAAGGAAATATTTAAGTTCTTATATTACAGAAGTTAAAATAAGAAAGGAAACAGTGCTTACTTGAATCCTTAAACATAGGAAGCTAGTACCTAGTGGCATCTACCCTGTTATAATCAATTTGGATAGATATAACTGGAGAGCATTTAGCAGGGCAAGAAGTGTTGAATTTTCCCTGTCTGGTCAGCTAGTTAGGCTAGTGCACAAAGGGACAATTGCAGCAAATATAGTGGTGGCCTGAAATGGTTTTAAGCATCTAAGGCAATAGAATCATAAATAAATCCACCTAGAGGCACCATCTCATGGTATTCTGTTTCCTGTTGACATATTTAAGTGCTTTCTAATGGGCTACAAATTGTGTCAGCTCTGATGCAGTTTTGTGCCTAAGTGCCTGGCTTTGTTAGAACTAGCTTGTCCGTAGGAAATGCCAGTGCCTTTTCTTAGCATTCTTTTAACCACCTCTCTTGAATCTTTTTTTTAAAATCAGGTTTACACAGGATTTTACTGTCTATAAATTTTATTACGAGCCAAGGCTTAAAAACCAGGCAAGGCAACCTAAAAACAGATAATGCAATGAAATCCCAAAGAGTAGGCCTTTTCAGCTTCTTTTTTGTTCCTCTTAGGCGTTATTAATTTTGGGGTTGGACTTTTCACTTGGTTGAGTTTATTATTAGTGTCCCCTAACTAACCTCTCTTATCTCTGTGAAACAGCACCTAGAGAATGTGACCTGTTCCTAATCTAGCACGCCTTGCTGTGTGCTCCCCACCAGTGAGCCTTTGTGCCACTGAAGCAGTAGTTACGCACTTACTGTTTTAATTTTTGAGTGCCTCTGTCCTTCCACACATTTACTTCAAACAGTTGTTGAGTGCCAAGTATCAGGGGTTACACAGATGAGTAAGACCCTCGCCTCTAAGTAGCTCAGACTCTTATTGTGCTTAAGAGAACATCCACTTTCCTTTGTGATTCAGGTACACATTTCATCCTGATGAGAGTAGTTATACATGGTTGCTGCTGCTTTAGGCAGCACGAAAGAGGATGATAACAGATCAGGTGACCCCTAAATATAGTATAGAGCCCTTAACAACAGCATATGTGCTGCAGTTTTGTGAGGACTCTGTGGGCCATACCTCAGGAATATTGGGACCCTGCAGAGTACCAGGAATGAAGGCATCTGAGAGCTGGCTCCTCAGCTCTTACAGCCCTGGAGGTGACACTTGGTGTTTTTCTTACTTCCTATCCCATAAACTTGATTGCTTTTTCTCTCTAGGGGAAGCTACCGACACGGATCACAGTTCCACTCTCTGTGATTAGCCAGCCTATGAAGGGCAAAAGTGTGGTCACAGCCCCCATCATCAAAGGCAACCTTGGAGCCAAGTAAGTCCTATGGTGAGGGGTGGGTAAAGCTTCTGGGTGGCTCCTTGTCGCACGTTAGGAGAGCAGCTGGTTTTCTTGGGGCTCTCCTTTGATACCTCTCCTCCTTTGTTGGGCTCACGAATAAGATTTGTTGAGCACCTAGTATTGTTTTAGGTGTTGTGGATACAGCAGTGGTTAAAATAGACAAAAATCTGTGCTGTCTTCAAATTTACGTTATAGTGAAGGGAAGGAAATAATACTACATGGAGTGCTGAGATATACTGTGGAGAAAAAGCAAGGAAGGGTATGGGGAGTGCTGGGAAGGGGTTGGTGGTGACATGGCTCAGATGGCAATTTCCAGTGGGTGCTGGGGAATGCCTCACTAGTGCATATGAGCCCTGCGGTGTCATAGGTTAGAGGATGAGGGCTTATTTAGGAGCCTGGGCTTTCTGTGGCCCTGATTTAAACAGGGATAGAGGGCATGATGAAATAATTTTGAAGGTCTCAAGGAGGCTGTTTTGGAGGAGGGAGAGTTTCCTGTCAGGAGCACACACCTCCCTGGGGCCCTGTCTATTACCCGCTCTGATCAAGGCATGTATGTGTCAGGGTCATTTTGTCCAAAGCATTAGGAGGAGCCTTTGGGCTTGCTCTTTTCTCCTGATATAGGAAGCATAGAAGCTGAAAGAAAGGTGGTCTTACCGGCTGGTTTCCATTTCAGTCCAGAATGCTGGACTTTGCTCTGAGCACCAGGCCTTCCTGTTTTCCTTCACACATGGCCTAATTCTGGGCCAGAGATAATAACCCCATCCTATCACTACCTCACTCCTGTTTTCCCTCCACAGCCTCAGTGGGTTGGGCCGCAACATCATCCTTACCACCATGCCAGCGGGTACTAAGCTCATTGCCGGCAATAAGCCTGTCAGTTTCCTCACTGCCCAGCAGTTGCAGCAGCTTCAGCAGCAAGGTCAGACTACACAGGTGAGCTCCAAGATGCACTATTGGCCGTGCTTCTCTCTTTTCTCCTTGTTGTTTGTTCTCAACTGATGTGCCTATTTGCAGTCTGCTGACCAGACATTCTCTTTGCAAACAGGTGCGCATCCAGACTGTCCCTGCGTCCCATCTTCAACAGGGTACAGCTTCTGGTTCCTCCAAAGCAGTCTCCACTGTTGTTGTGACCACAGCACCATCTCCTAAGCAAGCACCGGAACAACAGTGATTCCGAGAGAAAGATGGCTTTCAGAAAAGCCCATACCTGGTCTGCCCTTCTGGCTAAAACGAAGGGAGCAGGGAAGTTGCATCCTTCCGCTAAGCTTGTCTGTCTAAGGAAGGCCAGTAGTGGGATGACGGCAGCAATGGCTGGGATTCTGCCACCACACTGCACAGTGGAGGACACTAAGGAAGGTTCACTCCAGGTCTGTTCTGTACTGATCCAGGAGAAGCTTCCCTCAGAATTGTGTCAGGTCTCAGTTGTATCACACAAGCCAAAGTTATCTCCTGCGAGCAAGATGCTGAGGGAGGGCTTACAGTTACAGAATGCGGACGGTGAATAAGCGTCGTTCTATATGTGGATCATATTTTTTACCTTCTGGTCTTCTCTGGGACTAGTGGTCTGGATAGGAGTTTTGTGTCCAAAAATTTTTATGTAACTTATTTTTTTAAAGTACCTATTTTACATCTTTGTCAAAAAGAAACCTGGGCTTTAGCCCCACTAAACTGATTCCTTATTCTTTTGACCAGAATGAGAGAATAGCAAGATTCTTACAAATTGGTGACTGACTTGATAACTACATAGTAATGGAGAGGCTTTAAGATGAGAAAGAAACATAAGAAGTGAGATTCTATGGGGTCCCTGAAATGGGATTAGTTGGCACTACCTCTTAAAGGTGGGGTATCAGGATCCTGACTGGTCTATATCTTCACCAGCTAACTTTGTTCTCTTTGTCAAGTATGTTCACATGCGAGTTCAGAGCCAGTGGACACAGGAGGTGAATGCCAGCAGAGATGCTGCTTTTGCAGCACACACTTTATTTCAGTTCAAAGGTTATACATTCTGCTTTGTTTCAGAACAAAAGTCAGCAAAGCATGGCCCTTGGGCTGGCTGTTTCAGAACAAAAGTCAGCAAAGCATGGCCCTTGGGCTGGCTACCCATTTTTCTAAATAAAGTTGTGTTAGAACACAGCCCATGCCCATTTGTTTATGTATTATCTGTAGTTGCTTTCATTTTGAAGGCAGAACTGAATAGTTGCTGTAGAGACTACGTGGCCCTCAAGCCTAAAGTACTTTTTATATGGTCTTAAGAAAAACTTTGCTGACTTCTACTCCAGAATAGAGATAGCAAGAAGAGAGTGGATATTCCTCTTAGGCAACCACAGAAGAGGGCAGTCATTCAGTCATTCAGTCCTGGCTATTTCACACTTCTCAGCCTTCATCAAACTACAAGCAGAGCTCTGAACAAAATTTTTAAATGTCATTTAATTAAAGCACTGGTTGTATGCCTCTTTTGTATTGGAGCAGGGGTTGGATGGTGAAGCTTTTCTGCAGTGACAGGGCTTCCCTGTACCTTGAAATTATCCAGATTATTAAAAACATATCTTTACTCTGGAAGTTTAGTGATATGTTATGGGGCCTGGGTGAGGAAGTTGAATTGGAGGGCAAAGAAATGGAATGGCCTAGTTTAGAGGGGGTTGCTAGGTGGAAGTTGAGTGTGATTAGGCAAGTAGCAGAGGAGGAGAGATACCTTGTTGGCGACACAGGTTTTGCAGACGTCACGTTCGATTCTTAAAGCAGCTCTGTAAAATAGATATTATCATCCCTGTTTTAATTGTGAGAAAATGCGAGTCTCAGTTGATGTGAAAGAGATCCAAGATGTAAAACCAGTTTTCTGATTCTAAGTGCCCTTTCTGCTGCCTTCTTAAGAGGATACAGTGATGTGTCATGGTGAGACTTGGGGAAAATCCAGCATTAAGAGTGATGGGCCTGGGTTACAAAGAACAGAGGTGAATTGGCTAAGGTAGGATTGGGCATTTGAGGGGTAGTAGAAGGCTGGCACAGAAAAAAGATTGGTAATGATGAGAGAAGGACTGCAATGAAGGAAACTTATATTTTGATATCCACATGTCATTTCCTGGAGTTCGATTTCACATGAAAAGTCCATGTGACAGTTTCTAAATGAGAAAAGTAGAAATTTCAGGAATGCTGTCTTGGGTATTTACTGCTGGTTAAAACAAACACCCTCTGAATTTATTTAACAAATTTCATAAAAGTAGCTCTGGCATTCAGCCCGAACCCTGCTCCACTTTTGTTTACTGAGGTTACCTGACTGCCTGTCTCCTTATTGGCCTCAGATATTTACCTCTTAAGAGGACAGGTAGATTTCAGGATGCCAGTGTAGAACTGACTCCCTGGGCAAGATAATTGGGTACTGACCAGCCTGTAGTGGAGCACCATAGAGTAGAGACCCCCTATTGGAGTTATTCAAGTGACATCACCAGCATTTGCAGACCTCAAGGGTCTTAGACTTGGCCCTCATGGGTGTGTGGGGGGAACAATTCCAGAAGAACTTGTGGTAGCCATTGAGCCTCTGAACCTCTGGTCGACAGGTTGGTACAATTTTTCGGACTGTGTGCCTGAGACTGGATTTGGTGAATAGCATTGTGATGGGTTCGTACTGTAATACCACATCAGACTGTTTATGCCAGGGTTGATCACTTCCGTGAAGGTATTCCCGACCATGCTGTGAAAGGGACTATGTTTTATATTTAATCTTAACACCTCATCCTCTCACTCTGGAGAAAATACTGTATTTTCTTAAAGTATTCTGCCCCGCCCTTTTTAATCAAAATGGAAATTTTCACTTTGGAACTAAAACAGACTAGGTTCCTCCTTCCCGCCAGTCCCCGAGGAAAGAACATGTTTTACATTAATTGTCAGTAATCGGTCCTCTAGTACTTGAATGAATGTTGAGTTTCTTCTACTCAGCAGGCAAACCAAGGTGGATCCTGAAAGGGGACCTACGGGTTCTCTTGAAATTGGTGTTTTCAAGCAGCTCATTCTTAACCTCTAAGCTGTGACTTCAGCTCCGAAATGCTGGCCAACCACAGGAGGTTACCTTTCACTGGGTCCAGCGTTTCTTCCAAAGCACAAACAGTACTCCATGTAAATGATCTCTGCTGTATTTGTGTAAAGTAGCAGAGGGGTAGAGCGAGAAATAAGATGGCTTTTGAGTTCTACTGAAGACTGGTTCTACAACGTAGTAGCTGTGTGGCCTTAGGCTAAACAACTTCTCTGAAGAACCTAATGTACTTACAGGTGGCTGTGAGAAACAAGTGAGAGATATATTTCAAAATCTGGAAAATGCCATACAAGTGAATGATACTGTTTGGTCTATAAGAATTTTCAAATTTGTTCTTACCTAATTTTATTTATAGAACTTAATATTTAACTCTTCATGTTCTTTCATGCTTTCATTGCCTTTGCACATACTATTCTCCTCCTGGAATGTGCTTTTTCTGTGGGGCAGACTTCCCATCTGTCTTCTCTCCTTTGTCTCTCATGGTTATACTTACCCCTTATGGCACCGGTTGTTGTGTATGTAACTGCTTGTATATCTCTCCCATTAGACTGCGAATTCTTTGCTGGACAGATTTTGTTAATCCTTAGAACCATTTCAGTGCTGGTGCAAAGCAGATGTTTAATAAATATTTGTCAAAGGAGGTTTAAAAAAGAACACATTCAGAACCAAGACTAGAGTATCAAGATTTACATTGCTAGTTCAAGATTCATATCCTTTGCAGGATTCTTACCCTTTGCTTTCAGCTGTATTTAAAATTCAAGGCCTTCCATAACCTGACATTTTTTCTCTACCTCATCATACAGATTTCCTGTCAGCATCCTCTTATGAGGGTACTTTTGAAGAGTCAGAACATCTGAGTTCCAGCTCTCTGCTGGGCCACTAACTAGCTTCTTGATTAAATAAAAAATCACCCTTGTCTAACTTCGTCACTTATCAACAGTGGTATTGCAGTACTCTGGAATATTATTAGTTAGGAGATGTTTAACAACATTTCAAATACCAAAGCTTGTAAATAAATCATTACTTTTTTACTTTTCTAAAATAAGGCACTGTCATTCACTTTCTGATAAGAAAGTACCTGCTTTCGTGAGGAAAAAGATAACGTTATCAGAAGCAGTAAGTTCTGCCGGATTCATATCCTGGATTCATCCATGAGGCCACTTCCTGTTCTGAAACTATTGGAGTCTGATTTCTTTTCACTCTGAGACACAAATAAAGGCTTGCTTTGGTTTTCTTTATGAAGGATACCATACCAACACAGACTAGTCAATTAAATGAAAAGGTGCAAATACATAGAACTTTAAGAGCAGATTAAAGCCAGCATTAAAATAGAGATGAGCTACACCTTTAAACACTAGCTGTTTGTGCTCAAAGGGATATAGCCACCCCCCCATTGATGACTGATGGCCTTTCATTCTTCATCTGAGCCACCCAAGAGGGCCTCCTGGTACTTGCGATCTGATTTTAGCTTCTGAATCTCAATGATCTCTCCTCCATGCCTCTTTAACCGAGTCAAAAGGCTGTAATGGAGAAACACAAAATTAGCTCCTCCCCACCGCAAACTCCCTTATTTTCTCACCCAAGTATGTGAAGCCATCTACTGGTTCTTAAAGCATTTTTCTTTATATGTCTATCAAATATCACGATTGTTTACATATCTGACTTTTCAAATAGTATTCATTGTTAGATAAAGGGACTATGATTAATAATGTTTAATAATCAGTTGAGGCTAAACTTACGTTTCCTGCCTCCCACTTTATTACACTGAACAGTCAGTAGCACTGAAAGAAATGTGACCTTGAGTTACCTTCTGTTTGGTATGTGTGGAACTCTGTCTGGGTGAAGTGTATCTGCTTTGGGTAAGGAAATCAGGAACCAGGAAAAAGGGCAGGTACAACAACAAAGTTAATAATACCATATGCTAAAAGTCACTCTAGCATTGTGGTTGAAGACTGGGCCTCTGCCATTTACTCATTGGGTGACCTTGATCAGATTACTCAGTCTTTTGAAGCCTTGGTTTTCCAATCTGGAAAACATTACATACTATATAAAGTGATGAGGATACAATGGGGTAATACACTTTAAGTGCTTCCCACATTGTCTGGGACAAAGTACGTAGGAATTACTAGCTATTACAATAACCTCTGAAGAGCACTTTATTGATCGATTGATTGACTGATTGCAAGGACCTTGTCAGCTTACAATCCCTTATTTTATTTTTTACACCTATAGCACCTGTCTTCCTCGGTGGTCTCCCACCCAAGTACTAACCAGGCCCAACCCTGCTTAGCTTCTAAGATCAGATGGGATCGGGCTTGTTCAGGGAGGCATGGCCATAGACTGAAGAGCACTTTAGAGAGCACTTGCTGCTATGGCATCTTATCTGATTGTCATAACATCTCTGGGAAGTAGGAAGGGCAAATCCAGGAATAAGGTGATGGGCTTAAAATGAACCAGGGACAGAGCAGGGACTGCAACCCAGTAGATGCCTAATTCAGAAGTTTTACCTATCACATCACAGGCTTAAAATCTGTCAGAACTGCATTTGAAACCTGAGTCTGTCAGGTTACTAACCAGTAGGTCCTTTACCTTCTCAAAGCCTCATCACCCTCATTTGCAGGTGTAGAGTACCTTGCACAGAACTTCCTTGTAGTTGGTACTTGTTAAGTGGTAGAAGTTAGCAGTGCTTAGTTCTGAAAGGTGGGTCATCTTTCATGAAAATGATGCAGTGCAGTAAATTTCTGGGGCAGGGGATTGGTTAGGAAGAAAACAAAAGTCATTTTGTACATACCAGCAAACGAGAGAGTAATTGACAGCTGTAATACAGAGGGCGGCCAAGTAGTGCCAGCAGAAGCACATGGTGATAAACATGATGTTTGAGTCATCTTTCTGGTCCCATTTGGGTGCTCCAAAGGGTGGGAACAGCACAAACCCAATCTGGTGAATTATACAGAGAAGTCAACCTTGTCATTAGTTGGTTCTGAGAAAGCAACCTAGCTTCCTTCTCGTGGCTACCAAAGGAGGCCAGCCGGTCCCCATTACCTCATTTCCCATACCTGCATTAGCATAGAAGCACAGGAAAATTGCTCTGAGTTGATTCTGGTTTTAGTATAGGCTCATTTAAAACAATTTCCGGTGAATGGCTTAGCAAATGGAGCCTGTAGATGATATCAGTACCTCTATTAGGGAGGGCAGATAGGGAACTATTTAATCTGTTTACTGTGTGCGCTCCATAGATTCTGCTTGTTAATAGATCAGCAGGATATTAGTGGGTAAAGGTATGTAGGTCAAGGGGCGAGCATGGTAAGGAAAGTGGCCCTCTAAACCTATCCATGTGGTGTGTTAGTGCTGCATCATCAGGACTTGGATTCAGTGGGGCCCCTTAATCCATACAATGTTTGGGTAATTACCTGCCAGAACCAGGTGCCTTGAAGAATAGTGAGACTGGTTCGGAAAAGTTCCAGCACAATGTTGTCCCGAAGAATCACCTCTAAGAATATACTGAGAGCCCCTCCAAACACAGCACACAGCAGCAGTGAGTGGATGTATTGGTCCAGTGGTGGTCGGTTATGAACATGGTGATAGAAGAGAAAACCTGAGAAAGCCGGTCACAGCCATCAGAGATTTGCTTGTTCTTACTTCATAACATTCATTCTGGACTTTTTCCATTATTAGAATTTCCTCCTAGATCTATCTCAAAGCTAGATTTTTTCAACATTTGGAAGTCAGTTTTTATAACGTTACAGGGCAACTAATATGCAGATTAAATTTATTTCGTGTGCATGTAAAGTGGGGATAAGCAGCAAAGCATATATCTTTTAAAATCTTTTCACAGAATTGATAGTAGGGTGCAACACAGAATGAGTACTGCTACTTTGTGACAAATTGTGTATGTTTTGCCCTTATTCAACCTTTTTTTTTTTTTTAAACTCTTCCTGAGGTACAGAAGTGAGGTGGTTGGATTACAAAATGCTATAACCCCAGTTAATATGAGTTATATTGGGAAATCTATCCTAGCTTCTGGGTGGGTCTCCTATTTGTGATGGAGTCCAGACAATAACACTCCAGGGTCGTGGATGGAGTACACAGGGAGTTATAATCTTGCTTGGTGGCATTCAACCAGTTTTTGGACAATTCTTGTGGATGCGCACACAGGCACTCACGTGCATAAGGATGGTGGCTGGGAGGCAGGGGAGCAGGGAGAGTTTGTGTACTATAAGTGGCTTTGGCTACAAGCTTCATGCCTTCATGTGCTGCTTTATGAAACATGTCATCTGTATCATCCAGAGCATAGGACCAAGTCCTGCTCAGGTTTTGAAGTTCAGAGATTTGGATTTTTCCAAGATTTGGGGAAGGTTATATTTGCAATAGTTTTGACCTTTTGTGCCCTGATCCCTCATATACACAACTCATCAGTTTCTTGCTTCCTTTTTCCATCCTTACCACTAAGTTACCTTCATTGAATGTTGCCACAGCCATAACCAATCTGTCGATCCCCAAGGGAACGTGGGTGTTAAGATAGGTGAGCATATCAATGGCTCCCGAGATTGCAAAGAATAGATACATGGTGCTGTGCTGCCAGTTCATTAACTTTATCCAGTGGTTTTCAGAGTACAGGTGGACGTGGGGCCCATCCGGAACAAACTGCTCTGCCAGAATCCCTGCAGGGAAATGAGAGTAGAAATTGAGGGAAGAGTAGTTCCAAGACAAATAGACAGCAAAAAATAACTGAGTCATTAACAAAGTTGAGATGTGCGTGAAGGTGGCCTGTATGGTTTAGTGGACCTGCTTCAGTACAGAGTAAGGTATTTGCTGAGGAACCTTTGTAGACATCTTGCCTTTGTTGTTTCTTAGACAAGGGGGAGGTGGGGAGAGGAGAAGCAATAGAAATAGAAACACTACCACACAAGTCCATAGGAAATTTGTCTAGTAGCTAAGATGAAAGCAAAGCATTGTCACCTAAGCAAGAGTATGGCAGATACCTTAATCTTTGAGCTTTCTCTGATAAGTGAGTGGTGAAAGAAATCTTAGAAGGAAGTGATTAGGTTGAGAATAGAATCTGAGCAGACAGACGCTAGTGATGCCGATACTTGTGCACACCTGAGGGAGAGAAGCAGCTCCCAGGTGTGTTTCTGTCAGGGCAGACTTCAAGCGAGTGCTTTTCCTAGGCACGGGGGGAGCTCTGTGACTTACGGTCCTTCCCATAGCTTTAGGACTCGGTGTCCTAAACACTTCAACTTGGTGTTTCTGGCCATACAGTATCTTAGGAGAGGCAAGCTTTAGAGACTGGAGCCAGAAGATTGATGAAGCTGTGCCACAGTGTAGCGCTCAGTTTTTATCTCTTCTACTGTCACCTGTTTTAGAAGACCAAAGATTTACCTTTATGCCTGGTGCCCAAAATGTCCTTAGGGCTTAGAATAAATTCTCCATGACAACCTTCTGGACTCTGTTTTTTTCTCAAGCCCAGTTCCTTTCTGAATTTATGTATAAAAGATCAAGGAGTTGGTGAAAACAACCCAGGGAGAGGATGTCTCAGTGACACTAGATTGGAAGCCCTGTGAGAGCAGGGACTATGTTTGGTTCTCCATTATATCCCCAGTGTCTACAACAGTGAGCTCCTGGCATATGGTAGGAGCTCAAGAGATAATTTGTGAGTGAATATTATTTTCACCCAAGTACAATTTCTTTAGCTTTATTTAGGTAAAGTTGATGCTTACCATTTAAGCCTTATGATCCCTGTCACTTCTCAGCTCCAGAAATATGAGAAATACTTTCTGATGCCTAAATGGCTGGCGAATGGGAAAATTCAGCTGGACCAGGCAAACAGAGCTATGTACATTTACTGACTCCAAGGGAAGCTGCTGTCATTGTTTCACTCCCTCCCAAGAAACTAGGCCAAAGATGGTAAGTGGCAAATGCAATTGCAGAATAAGACCTCTCATTACTCATGTGATGGGTTGATCCTGAAGAACACTCTACTGTTGGCACTACTTGTTCCTTGAGGGCCACAAGTGAAGTGGAATAGATGACGAGTAAGTGAAGTGGGTGCATTCTGTTGGAATGGGGCACAATAAAAGAAGACCCCCCTCAAACAGCCCTCTTGGCTTTTCAATCTCTTCCACTGCCTCTCACTAGCCTTCTAGCATAAACTCCCCTCTCTATAATTGCTTGAGATTTGGTGGTGGAGGATAGGCCAATGAGTTGAGTGTTAAGTACTCAAGATTCTAGTGGAGAGACAGTTGAGGGACAAAAGTTGATTTTTCTAAAACTAAACTTACCACTTAGTACTTTCTCAGAACATGAGTTTACTCTTCTAATTTTTTTTTCTTTTATTGTTGGGTTTTATATTTTCATAAAGTATGTCTACAGTTCCTACATCTCATACCTACATCTTTCTAGGGCTATTATGTAAGATGTAAGGTGCTATTATGTAAGATGTAAGGTGCTATTAACTGTTACAAAGCTTCGTACACAACAGATGTTATGATAAAATATTTAGTTTAGTGGCCAACTGAAAATCCTTGTTCTGTCATCTCTGTCAGTGGAAACATCCATTTCACTGGGTTTAGAAAACAGATTCTGGGTATGATGGCGAGATCCCCTGGACCAGGTGATGCCCAGTCTTACCAATGATTGAAAATAAAGTTCTGATGGCAGCTTCAGTGATCTCAAGACGCTGATAATATTGGCTCCTTTTTCTCTTTTGATGAAAGTACTTAAACGGGTACTTCACTGACCACCACAGTCCAACTATCAAGAAGAAACTCCCTGGGAGAGCATGGCCCTTGAAGTTTGCCATCAGGATTCCAGGACACCTGAAAAACAGGGACAGCTGTTAGGTGGCTGAGTGAAGAGAACAAATGAATATTTTGGTAGGAAACTCAATATGTGGCTGAGGATTCTAAATCATAAGCTATTAAGAAGGATTCACTCATTCTCAAAATAGGTCTTTATCGTCTGTCACTGAATCTTGTCTGCTGAGTGAGTTACATGCCCAAGTGTGTACCACTGGCCTTGGGCTTTAAAACTGGGTAAATAAAAGTGGGGAAAAGGAGGATATAGAAATATTAACTGATCTCGGGGTAGAAGAGCCTTCCTAAACATAAAAGAGGGAACTAGGAAAGAAAAATATTCACCGACAAGCAATTTATGGATCGAAAACATCAGAAGGCAAACAGCAAATCATGAAAATGTAACAACTGTAGTAAATGGGTATTTGTGTTGAGAAGCTGAGCTGGAGCACTGAATTAAGAATATGCAGATTATGACCTGGCGAATGAGGAGGCACAAGCCACTCACAGTAGGCAGGGAGCAACCTCAGCATCCAAGCTACCACCTTGTGAAAATGAAAACCAGAGTCATTCTGATTGAACTCACAGTTTTAAAACACACAAAGGCAGTAGCATCACAGGATTCATTACTTACAGATCCCAGAAATTGGGGTTGGGGCTATGGGAGGGGAGCAATGAGTTGGGAAGGGCAGCCCTCCATCCAGGTCACAAGTGAGCAGGAGTTAGAGCAGGGTAGCAAGCACCTATTACTTTTATGATGGCTGGGGCAGTGATCACTTATTGAGGGCTTAACTCTTAAGTGGTTATTTTAAAAGGTACCCTGAGAAAAGCAAAGCTGGAACTTGGGGTGGGAATCCTAAGCTTAGGTCTTTTCTAAATATCCAGACTCTGATGTGGGCAGGGTTTTCACACTGTAAAATGCTGAGGCAGTGACTCCAAATAGCGGCTTCCTTGTCACAATGTTCCCTTAGCTTTTACAAATTAGTAGGAAAAAGACCACAGAAGAATGGGCAAAGACATGAACACAATTCACAAATTATACAAATTGATAATAAACCTCACCATTATTAAAGATGGAAAGTATCATTTTCACCTAATTGGAAAATAATTTGACAATTAGAGATTTGATGCAGACTTCTAGTATAAATGAATATGGTCAATATGATTCCATTTCGGTAAAAGTCAAAATAGTTATATAAACACCGCCTTATTCCAAATAAAATTGCAAGCGTGGTTTCTTTTATCCTGTTCACAGAAGCATAGACTATAAGGTCAAAATTATGAGTGTTGTGTAGAATTTAGTCAGAAGGAAAATAATTATTTTCCCCTGTGGCCTGGGTGGTGACCTAAAGAAATATAGGGTAGGAAAAGAATAGCAGTTGGTGGTGATCTAGAAAATACCACTTAAGTCTATGGCCATGCTACCCTGAACAAGCCGGATCCCATCTGATCTCGGAAGCTAAGCAGGGTTGGGCCTGGTTAGTACTTGGATGGGAGACCACCTAGGAAGACCAGGTGCTGTAGGCATAAAAAATAAAAAAAATAAGGGATTGTAAGATGACAAGGTCCTTGTAATCTGTGAGGTCAACCAAAGGTTGCCTCGCCTAAAAAAAAAGAAAAGAAAATGCCACTTAGGAAAATAGAGTATCTGCGGTCTGTACAGCGTACTCCAACCTTGGCCATTGGGGCATCCCATTTCTCTGTCACTGGCTACCTTGCCAGGGCTACTATTTCATGTCTGACACATTTGCAGCTGAGGTTTACACCCTTCATCAAGAACATTCACAAGCATTTTAAAAAATGCTTACAGTTTTTAATAAGTAGTATTTAAAGGTTTACAATGAGAAGCAGTGACGCTGTGTTCTCTCCCTCATCATTCCCTCATGGAACCACTGTAAATTCGTTCTGCTGTTTCTTTTGGTATTTACCTGTAAAATTCTAGTTAACTTGTGCACACTGCCATCTGTTAATTTATTATTATCTACCAACTTCCTGGAGCTCTCTTACAACCTTGCCCTTCTCTTCACCCCTTCATTTTCACAGTAGTTATGTTATGTTCATTTGTTTAAATCATTTTTATGGCTCTGTAAATCCAAAACCCTTATGAGGGCCGATAAGCTCCGCATGACCCTGTGCTCTCTTTGATCTCTCTTACCTCTCCCCCTGCAGCACAGGGTCCCCTGCATTACTTAAACAAGTACAATCCATTCCTGCTTTAGGGCCGTGCACTATCTGCTCTTTCTAGAACAAATTTCCCACAGTCAAGATTTCTCTTTCAATTTACTCAGGTCTGTTCAAATGTTTCTTTATTCCCAGACTGCTTTATGTTAACTAGCAGACACACTCCACTTTTCAATCCATGTATACTTCTAAATTTTCTTTAAAGCGTGAATCACTATCTGGTATTACATACTAAGTCTTTTTTTAAGCATCGATCTTCATCCACTAGAATGTAAGCTCCTTGAAAATAAGAATTGGATCTATTTTTCTATTGCAGTTGGCCCATTACTTATAACAGCGCCTGACATATAGTAAGCACTCAAATATTTGTGGAATGAATGCTAATCCAAATAATATTATGGGTTATGTTTTCAACATTTTTGTTTTATTCTGGACTTAATAGTTGCCTTGCTTTTTATTTGTTTAGTTTTTCATATACCTAATCACTGTGTTTTTCTATACAAGAGCTAACGAATGTGTCGAATTTCTACTAAATAGTTGCCTAGATATTATAACATCAGATAACTTATCAGTTTCATTTTAATCCTAGAACCCTCTCTTCCAGGGCCTTTTAGCCTGATACTCCAAAACTGGACCGGTTATCATCATGGAGCATTCAACACCATCTTTCAAGTTCTCTTTGCCTTTTTCCTGTTTTGGATCCCCCATTTCTTAGATGCCATTTATTTTTCTTTCTTGGTTTACTTCCTTTAATGTGCCCCTAGTTATTCCCCAAAATATGCACATAATGTAGATTCTTTGAGAATTTGCATAGCTGACAATCTCTGCTTTTTTTTTAATATCAAAATGGTTTTATTCTATTCATATTTAATGTAGTTATTGATGTGGCTACATTTACATCTGTCATTCTGCTATTTTTCTATGTCTCGTGGGTTTTTTTTGAAGAATTTATTTAGAGCAGTTTTAGGTTTACAAGAAAATTGAGAGGAAGGTAAAGGTTTTTTCACATATGCCCTGCCCCTACACAGCCATAGTCTCCTCCATTATTGACATCACTCATCAGATAGTGCGTGCGCGCGCACGCCCACTCACGCTTGCCCATGCACGCTCTTTCTTATTATATATATATATTTTTTATATATATTTTTTCCAGAATGTTATATAGTTGGAATCATACAGTATGTAGCTCTTCAGATTGGCTTCTCTCAGAAATATGCATTTAAGTTCCCTCCATGTTTTTTTTTTTTTTTGATGGTTTCATAGCTCATTTATTTTTAGCACTGAATTACATTCTATTGTCTGGATGTACCACAGTTCATTCACCTACTGAGGGACATTTTGGTTGCTTCCAAGATTCGGCAAGTATGAATAAAGCAGCTATAAACATCCGTGTGCAGGTTTTTGTGTGGACATAAGTTTTTATCTCCTTTGGGTAAATACCAAGGAGTGAGATTGCTGAATTGTATGGTAAAAGTATGTTTTATAGAAACTGCCAAACTGTCTTCCAAAGTAGCTGTACCAGTTTGCATTTCCACTAGCAATGTATGAGAGTTCCTGTTTCTCCTCATCCTCCTCAGCATTCAGTATTGTCAGTGTTCTGGATTTTGGCCATTCTAATAGATGTATAGTTGTACCTCATTTTAATTTGCATTTCCCTAATGACATATGATATGGAGCATCTTTCCATATGCTTATTTATATATCTTCATTGGTAAAGTGTCTGTTAAGGTCTTTGGCCCATTTTAAAATCAGGTAGTTTGTTTTTAAGTTTTAAGAGTTCTTTATTCATTTTGGATAACAATCCTTTATCAGATGTGTCTTTTGTAAATATTTTCTGTCAGTCTGGCTTGTCTTCTAATTTTCTTGATTGTCTTTTGCAGAGCAGAAGTTTTTAATTTTATTAAGTCGAATTTATCAATTATTTTTTTTCACGGATTGTGTTTTTGGTATTGTACTTAAAAAGGCATCACCATACCCAAGTTCATCTAGGTTTTCTCCTGTGTTATCTTCTAGAAGTTTACAGTTTTGCATTTTACATTTAGGTCTGCGGTCCATTTTGAGTTAATTTTTGTGATCAACATAAAAAAATTCCCCATTTTCATTTAATATTTAATGCAGGTCCCTTTCCAGGTAAGGCCTGTTTTATATACTCCTTTGTTTTTCTAGACAGACCAGAAAAACAGTGCAAAAAAACCAGCTTTGCAAATCCTCCCTGCCCATCCCCATTTTTCTGAGAAGCAGTACTGTAAACACAAGCAGAGTCTTTGTCTGCCTCCATGTAGTCCAAACCAACTTGTTGGGCTCCACCCTTTCCTTTTACCTGATTTAAAAATCACATCAGTGTATAGCGGGGTCTGCAGCATGTCTGTAGAAACTACTTTTAAACTATGCTACTTGGAAGGCTGAATACCTTGATTTGATAGGGGAGGTGCAGCCCTTTCATTAACAAATTATTAGATTACTTTATTAGATTAGCTACATCGAACATGTGGTAGAAATATAGAATGAGTCAGTTTGAATAAAGTGGAACAAGGTATAACTAACTTCAAATAAAAAAATATTAGACTTCTGATAATTCGGATAACAACATTCAAATAGGCTAAATCCCTGAGAAATCTAGCTTTAAAAAATAATATAAAAATAAATATTAAGTAAAAAAATCAACCGCTGAAGGAATGAGCTCCCTAGTATACACAGAATAGTGTGGCCATTACACTATACAATATGTTAATCTGAGGAAAACCCACAGGTAGGAAAACACCAGAAAGTGCTCCTGTAAAGACAACTCTTCTAAATTTCTTATTTTAGTATATTTACTCTTTTATTTATTTTTTTTTTTTATCATCACATGAGATAGAATGGGAGTGTGAAGGGAGAATTAAAATTTTGAAGAGGTAGTAGCTTTAAGTTAAGGCTGGCAATCAAGAAGGCTAGCGGTTTGGGCAACTTTTCATATCTAAAGAAATCTCTGAGATTTGAATAAGAGGTTCGATGTGCTTTTCCTTGTACTCTTTGTTTTCAACCATTTCCACCAATCTATAGTCTGTCTTTTTCATTTGAGGTAAGTGAAATAGAAGACAAGCTGAAGGTGTCAGAGAAGGAGGTAAGAGTAAGGAAGAGCGGGGAGCGAGAAAAGGAGAAGAAAGGAGAGAATTAGGGAGAGGAAATGGTGCGGAGGAGAAGAGAAATTATTGTTGATGCCATTTGCCTATAGTTAAAAATAAACCTTGAAATGATACCTTTTTAATTATTAAAAAAAATTTTTTTTATAAAGCCCATATTTTCCCTTAGTTTGGATGGGGAAAGTAGGATTAGTGAAGGAAGGGATGTATCTAGAGAAGTGAGAGAATTAAAAAAAGGAGCAACCAAAGTGAATTTTGTTTTCTTCCTCAAGTTCATAGGCTTAGTAAACAGCACTCTCCAACATTAGGAAAGATAAGGACTTGGCTTTCACAGCAGAGGGAAGGAAGAATTAAAGCTAATTTCTCCCAATTTGTGATGGTAGGATACAACACATGTGGACTACCAAATATCACAGAGAACCTGGAACTCTACTTGGTTCCAATCATACCTTTGGCTTAATAAATTATGGTTTATCTTCACCATGGAATATTATATAACCATTAAAAAGAATGAATTAGACTGATACCAGCTGTTTTGGAAGGTTTTCCATGAGATAATGTTGGCTAAGACAAGCAAGATACAAAAGACTACTTATCATATGACCCCATTTTGTGCAATAGTGATAACATTCTGCATATATGTATACATATGAATATGAGTATATGATTATATGAACAGGGAAAGCAATATGGAAGAGTACTTTGAGAGTATTTAATGCTCTTAATTAAACATTTCTGGTTCTAGGCACATGGTATGATTGCACTTTCTGGCCCCCTTGTAATCTTGTGGGATCTTAGGAGCTGTGAGCAGAAGTGACATGTGTTACTACCAGGCTGAAATACATAATTGCCAGTTTGAGACCCCCCAGAACACACTTCCTACCCCTCTACTACATTACTGTTAGTGTTCAAGATGGTAGCTCCTCCATCAGCCTAGATCTCAGAGTGAGGAGACATGGACCAGAGTCCCAAACAAGCCATGATGAACAAAAGGTATGACAAAAATTAACAATTGTTGTAATGAGCCCCTAATAAGCTCTGGGGGCTCTTTTTATTCAGCATAACCTAGTGTGTCCTGAATAAAACAGATATATACTAGGTCAATATATTATGGGTGGGACACTCAGGCTTTTGTAGTTTTATTTTTTTTTTAAAGTATTGAAAAGCTTTATTAAATCCAGAGAAGTTAGATGATATAAGAATGGCAGAAATTGTACCAAAAAGGTGCCAAAGAAAAATTTGGCAAATTCTTTCTGGAACTGCTCTGACTTCCTCCTTTCATACTTGATATCAGATAGACATATTTTCTCTTTTGAAATGGTGCCCAAGTTCTTCCACACTTACTCTGCTGCCCTGCCTTAAGAGATAGTCTGGTTAAAATTCAGGTAACTAGTCCGTTACAATACAAGGTTACCCTTTAGGTCCATTTCTCTAGTCCAGCAGTTCTTAGTGGGAGTTATTTGTCTGGAGATATTTTTGGTTGTCACCAGTGGAGGTGGCATTACTGGCATCTAGTGAGTAGGGACCAAGAGTGCTGCTAAACATCTTACAATGTACAGGACAGTCCCCTGCAATGAAGGTTTCTGTGGCCCCAAATCTTAATAATGCTGAGGCTGTGAGATCCTGCTCTATTCTAGGCCAGCTTCCTATCCACTTTTTTTCCTGAAGGAAGCAGAGATCAGGCTGTCTACTTTGTTATTTATGTCACCATTTATCCTGAGTGTCCTCCCTTTAAAACTGTTTGTAGAGTATAAGCCCACTTCCCTAGAATTTTATTACTTGCTTTCCTTATCATTTTTATATCCTTTTTTTTTAAAAAAAGGCCTTTATTGAGATATAATTCACATACCTTACAATTTCCTAAAGTGTAAAATTCAGTGGTTTTGAGTATATTCACTGAGTTGTGCAACAATCACCATGTCAATTTCAGAACATTTTCATCACCCACAAATGAAATCCCCTTATCCATTAGTCACTCTCCATTTCCCCCAATCCTTCTTCCTATCCCCTCACAGCCCTAGGCAAACACTAATCTACTTTATATCTCTATAGATTTGCCTATTCCGGACATTTCATATAAATTAAATCATAGAATATGTGGTCCTTTGTGACTGGCTTCTTTCTCTTAGCATATTGTTTTCCACCTGCATCCATGTTGTGTTGGCAGGGCTGATTCCTTCTAAGATCCATCTTCTTGGCTTGAAGATGGCTGTCTTCTCTATGTATCTTCATATCATTCACCCTTTGTGTTTATCTGTGACCTCTTATAAGAAGTATCACCCTCCCTAATGACTTTATTTTAACTTTATTACCTCTTTAAAGACCATATCTTTAAATAATACAGTCACATCCTGAGGTATTGGAGGTTAGGACTTCAACATATGAATTTTTTTTTTTTTTAGAGGGGGGTGACATAATTCAGCCCATAACACCACATTTTATTTATTCATCAATTAATTGACATTTTCATATACTTTTATAGATTTAATTACTAAATCACTACAAAAGACAGCTGTCAGGTGTATCAAAAAGATATTGAAGGTTTCAACAACCTTACTAAGTATTTCTACTTTTTATTCCCTAGACAGTTTTTCCTAATGAATCTGAAAGTCGCCTTCAGATGGTTCTAGAAGTTTCAGTGCATTCTTGCTGTTACGTTTTACTCTTTTTTTTAAACAACCTTATTGACATACCATAAAACTCTCATGCCATAAAATTCATTCCTTTAAAGTGTACAATTCATTGTATAGTCACAGTTGTGCAACCATCACCATTATCTAATTTCAGAGCATTTTCATCAACCCAAGAGAAATCCCATAACCATTAGCAGTCATTCCCCATTTTCTCCCAACCCCTCAGTCTCAGGCAACCACTAATCTATTTTCTGTCTCCATGGGTTTGCCTATCCTAGATATTTAATATAAGTGGAATCCTATTATCTCTGCTTTTTTCACCTAGCAGAATGTTTTCAAGGTTCACCCATGTTGTAACATATGTCAGTACTTTATTCCATTTCATTGCTGAATAGTATTCTGTTATATAGATATGTTGCATTTTGTGTATCCATCTGTTGATGGGCATTTGAGTTATTATGAATAATGATGTTATGAACATTTGTGTACATATTTTCGTGTGTACCTATATTTTCATTTCTCTTGGACGTATACCTAGGAGTGGAATTGCTTGGTCATATGGTAACTTTTCAAAAACATTTTGTCTGTTTTCCAAATTGACTGCACTATTTTACAATCCTACCAGCAATATATAAGGGTTCCATTTTCTCCACATTCTTGCCAAGATATGTCCATCTTGATTTTAGCCACCCCAGTGGGGGTGAAGTGCATCTCATTTTGTTTTGCCTCCTTAATGATTAGTGATGTGGAGCACCTTTTCAGGTACTTATTGGGCATTTGTATCTCTTCTTTGGAGAAATGCCTATTCAAATTCATTACCCATTTTAAATTATTTCTTTTTTGTATTCTTATTTTTGAGTTGCAACTATTTTTTTCTATGTTATTGGTACAAGTCTTATATCACATATATAATTTGAAAATATTTTCTTTCTGTGAGTGTCTTGTTACTTGCTTGATTTTGTCCTTTGAAGCACAGAAGCTTTTAATTTTGATGAAGTCCAGTTTATTTTTTCTTTTGTTGTCTCTGCTTTTGGTATAGTATCTAAGATACCATTGCTTAACTCAAGGTCATGAATATTCACTCCTATGTTTCTTCTAAGATTTTTATAGTTTTAGTTCTTATATTCATGTCTATAGTCCATCTTAATTAACTTTAGTATATGGTATGAGGTAGGGATCCAACTTCATTCTTTCACATATCCAGTTGTCTCAGCCATTTGTTGAAAAGATTCTTCTTTTCCCCATTGAATTGTCTTGGCGCCCTTACCTACCTTTTTACTCTTGAAAATGTATTTCATCAATCTTCAAAGAATGGACTAGCCTATAGTAAGGTCAAGTTGTGTTAAAGAGAAATTCAACTATTATGACACATATATGAAATATTTTAATAGAATGTACAGAGTGTTATGGCAATAAAAGGAGAGAGGACTATGATTCAGCTTGGAAGAAATAGGAGATAGATTTTAGAGGGAAGTGTCACTAAAGTTTCCTTGAAAAATAAGTAAACATAGGTAGTGTGGGTGGAGTTCCAGGCAAAGCAAATAGTACGTGCAAAATCTAAGAGGCAGTTGCAGCCAATTATCTATACAGTCAGAGCTGAGCTGGATAATGTTGCTTAGTCTCTTTAAACTAACATTCCCGGCTTCATTACCAAGATGACTACATGTCATTCTCTTCCATGGGTAGAAGTCATCTTAGATTGAGAATGAATAAAACTCAGCCAACATCATATTTAATGGTGAAAAACTAAAAACCTTCCCTCTAATATCAGGAACAAGACAAGAACTATTGCCACTGTTGTTCAATATAACATTGGAGGACCTAAAGAGAGCAATAGGGCAAGAGAAAGATATAAAAGGCATCCAAATAGGAAATGGAGAAGTCAAACTGTCACTATTTGCAGATGACATGATTCTCTATATAGAAAACCCTAAAGACTCCACAAGAACACTACTAGGAACAATAAGCAAATACAATAAAGTTTCTGGATACAAAATCAATATTCAAAGATCCATAGTGTTCCTATACTCTAATAATGAAGTGTCAGAAAAGGAAGTGGAAAAAATAATTCCTTTCATAATTGCAACAAAAAGAATAAAATACCAAGGAATAAATTTAATGAAACATGTGAAGTATCTATATAATGAAAACTATAAGACCCTATTAAAAGAAATCAAAGAAGATACAAAGGAACAGAAAGATATTCTGTGTTCTTGGATTGGAAGAATCAACATAGTTAAAATGACCATATTACCTAAAGCATTATACAGATTTAATGCAATCCCCATCAAAATCCCATCGGCATTTTTTAAAGAAATGAACAAAAAATCATCAGATTTGTATGGAAGCAGAAAAGACCCCGAATTGCCAAAGCCACCCTGAGAAAAAAAGAATGAGGTTGGAGGCATCACTCTGCCCAACTTCAAATTATACTACAAAGTGACAATAATCAAAATGGCACGGTATTGGTAGAAAAACAGACAGATGAACCAGTGGAATGGAATTGAGAGTCCAGAAGTAAACCCATATTTATACGGGCAAATAATTTTTGACAAAACATTCAAAAACATACAGTGGAGAAAGGAAAGCGTCTTCAAAAAAATGGTACTGGGAAAACTGGAAAGCTACCTGCTAAAGAATGAAACTAAACTTGTCTGTCACCACACACCAAAATTAACTCAAAATGGATTACAGATCTGAATATAAGACTTGAAACAAAATGCATAGAAGAAAACATAGGAACGAAACTCAAAGACTTTGGACTTAAAGAGGATTTTATGAATTTGACCTCAAAGGCAAAGGAAGTAAAAGCTAAAATAAATGAATTGGATTACATCAAACTAAATGCATCTGCTCAGCAAAAGAAACTGTCATCAAGGTAAAGAGACAACCATCTGAATGGAAAAATACATTTGCAAGCAATGCCTCCGATAAGGGCCTAATATCCAAAATATACAAAGAACTCATACAACTCAATAACAACAAAAGAACGGTCCAATCAAAAAATGGGCAGAGAATCTAAACAGGCACTTCTCCTTAGAGGACATACAAATGGCCAAGAAACATATGAAAAGATGCTCAATATCACTAGCTATTAGGGAAATGCAAATCAAAACCACAATGAGATACCATCTCACACCTGTTAGAATAGCTATAGTCAACAGGACAAGTAATAACAAATGTTGGAGAGGATGTGGAGAAAAAGAAACCCTCATACACTGCTGGTGGGACTGAAAATTGGTACAGCCACTATGGAAAACAGTATGGAGGTTCCTCAAGAAACTAAGAATTGATCTACCATATGATCCAGCAATCCCTCTACTAGGTATTTATCCTAAAGATTTGAAAACCCACATCCGAAAAAATATTTAAACACTGATATTCATAGCAGCATTATTCACAGTGGCCAGCACATGGAAGCAACCAAAGTGTCCTATGATAGATAATTGGAAAAAAGAAGCTGTGGTACATATATATAGTGGAATATTACTCAGCCATAAGAAGAGATGAAATACTGCTATTTGTGACAACATGGATGGACCTAGAGATGATCATGCTAAGTGAAATAAGCCAAACAGAAAAGGTTGAAAATCACATGATATCACTTATATGTGGGATATAAACCTAAAAGCAACAAATGAACAGGACAAACAAACAGAGGCTCATGGATATGGACAATAGATTAGTGGTTACCAGAGGGGAGCGGGGGAGGGAAGAGGTAGACAAGATAAAGGGGTCAAATATGTGGTGACAAAGAAATCTAACTGGGAGGTGAACACAGTGTAAATATATATGCCTTACTGTTAAAATGTACAGCTGGAACTTATTGGATTTCATTAACCAATGTCACCATAAAATAAAGAAAGAAAGAAAAAGAAAAGAAGTAATCAAGTTTCATATGAGTTCAGGTGCATTATATTTCCTAGATTTCCCTAAAAGAAACTGGGTTCCTAAACTTTCCTTGAAGGGAAATATAGTCACATAATAGAAACAACATGACCTATGGAATGTCAAACCTAAGTTCAGTCTTGGTTTTGCTACTTTCACTGGACAAGTTCCTTATCCTCTGTGAATCTCCGTACCTCTCCTAAAACAGGGACATCAATTAACATCTACTGGAAATGTCTGCAGCTACCTAGAATAAGTGTTTAATAAATGTTAGTTTCCTTTCTCTGGTGCTTTTATATCTATTCCCACAATTAATAGGGGAGAAACCCGGGCTTCTCTCTTAGGAGAAGTATACTTATTGCTCTAAGGCTGCTGTCCTTTGCTTTCAGTAGCTGGCCTAAAGTGGGTAAGAGACTCACTGTTGAACCTTTGACTAATCCTGGAGAGGGCTACATTCTCCCCATAACCTATTTCCCTACTGTGTTTGATCAGTATAGAAGTAGGTTATGGGAAGAATATAGCACATTATTTTACTGCAGAATACGATTTGTATTTTCTGAATCTGTTCTTGCCAACAGACATGCTCAGAACACTTCGTGTCTGAGTTTACTTTGGAATACAAGCAACCCCGTCTGATTGGAATACAAGCAACCCCGTCTGACTCAGCTTTCTGTTACTCTGCACATAACAAGGTTAATGCCCCTTCTTATCTATGAGTTATTTAATAATAGAATGCAGAGGAAGCACAAGGTACAGTGTTAGAAGTCCTCTGTTGCCCACAGGGTGATGTGACTCTGGCTTAGTCCTGAACTTCCAGCAAGGTGCATCCCTGCTCTACAGTAGCCTGAGAAGTCTTAAGTAACTATAGAGCCATCATTCTCTTCAAAATTTGACAGCTGCTATTATCATGTTTTTTTTTTCCTCTGGGTAAGAGAATCACTGTACATGGGTCCTTGAACAACATGATCAGAAGGAACAAGACCAGAATAACAGTCTGAAGGCTGTTCTGGCATGAGTTCATGATACTGCTGAACACAATTACTATAACAAGAGCTCATTTATCTTCCAGCTCAGTTTTGATCCTAAGCAAAAGATGGTCTCATTCTCACCTTTTTTTCTTTTCCCCTTATGTGAGCCTATTAAATACACGACTGCTGGTTGCTGAGGGAATAATAAAACAAATAAGAAATGATCCCTACACACAAGAAATGATCCCTACAAGGAGTTTATAATATAGTAGGGAGCCATATACTTGTGAAACATGGCATGTCATGAGATACACCAATAGCAGTCCTTGGGGACATAGAATAGAGTGAATACTCTCACCAGAGAATCTGAGGAGGCTTCACAGAAGGGTCTCACATTTGAGCTGGGCCTTTCTTGATTGCTTCTTTCAAACTGTCATGAAAATTAGGTGGTTTTACTGGAATCCTGAATTAAACACCGAAGAACAAATCTTGTCTAAATTTAATTATTTATCAAGAATAAAGAATAAAGAACACTGGCCTCTGAGTCAGAAGACCTGGGTTCTAATCCAGGTTTTGTTACGAGCTCACTCGGTGACCTGGAGCAAGATATGTAACCACTCGGAGTCATGATTTCTTTGTTAAGTGAGTAGTTTGGAAGAGGTCATCTCCATGGCACTTAGTTCTAAAATCCTTTTCTTTCTTTGCTCCTAACACATTACAAAAATGAAATGAAGTGAAAAATGAAAAAGAATTAGAGCAAGTTCTGTTGAATTGAGGGAAGAATGGAACTAAGGTTATTGATATCACCAACAAAGTTACTTGTTGCCACTTCAGCGTACATTAGAGTGAAAAGGGTATCTCTGAACTTGAAAGGTGGCTAATTTTTCAAGCAATAAGAGAAAAAGTTTAATATATTTTCCTTCTTTCTCTACTGTCAGTGAACTTGCTCAGCACTTATATCAGTGAACAAGATGGATGCTAGGCCTTCCACTTCACTCGACAGTCCCTGTCACGTGCAAGCTCTTCTTTCCATTTCCCATAGACTAGTTTTTGAAAACTCATTGCTTCCTTCAGACTTGAGTTCACCCAACTCTGGGTAACCTTTCCTCTCATTCCATTAACATAATTGAGACTATAAGTTATCAATCACCTCAATTTCCTCTTTTTCACCTACAAATTCATATATATCCACACCTATTCTTCTCTTCAGATTCACCCCTCCTCTTACAGGCCAATCCTCCATCTATGCTTTTGATGACATCCTCACCTGTGCTCTCTGAGCCCTAGTTCTATCAATTAAGAACTCTCACTTTTTATTGTCTTTTCCCTTCAGCTATAACCAAGCCCAAGACTTTTTTCACACAAAATAATAAAAGAAAAGGGGAACAAAAAAATTCACTTTGATCCTCGATCTCCTAAGAACCACCATGTATCTCTCTTCCTATTTACTATTTCAAACATAAAATATATCTAAGGTACATGAAAGATATAAAGAATAATTTAACTGTCCCAAATGGGGCCCAGCTTAAGACATAGAACACTAATATCCTTGGAACTTCCTGTTGACCCCTCTTCGATGGTTTCCCCCATACTTTTCTGAGGAGTAGCCATCATCCTGAACCGTGTGTTTAGCATTTACTTGCTTTTGTTTTACTAAATACTACATATATTTACTACTTACATTATCACTAAACCACATAGGTTTGCAAATTTTTTAATTTGAACTTTATGTATTTAGTCAAAACATGTGGATATTTTCCTTGCCATCTTCCCTAGTCAGTAGCTCATAAACAAACACCTTTGATAATAGGTTTATTTCTAGATAATTAAAAATGATTTCTAATATGATAGTTATTTGAAAAGTCATGAATTATTGAACTCAGTTACCACTTAAATGAAGTTTTCTTTGGGTCAAAAGGCATTTGGGTGGCTTTGTGTAATGCAATCAAACATTGTCAAAATTAGTTTTTTTTCCTTGAAAAAGAATCTGGAAAAACAATTTTTGTCTTCATTTAGTTCTCCTTCACTACCACACTGAAAGTGTATTGGCAGATGTTGCTAAATGCTCTCCATATTGTTTTATACAATGGAAATCTTTAAAATATCTTAATAAATCTCTCTTCCGTTCTCTATGCTATTCTATAGTGGTCAGTGTCAAGTAGTCACTTATCTCTGAAATTACTCCCTTCGGCTTTCATGATACCATTCCCTCCTGGCTCTTTTCATCTTCTATAATCTTTTTCCTCTCTTTTAAGGGGTCCTTTTCTTTTGTCTGTCTTTTAAACAGTAGCTGTCTTTGGCTCACTCCTCTTTTACATATATTTCTTGCAAGAACTCACACATACCCATCCTTCCACTACCATTTGCATGCTGATGACTCTCATGACTTAATTTCTAGCTCTGACCTCTTCCTTAAGTTTCAGACTCATATCCAACAACCTGCTGAACTGACACATGCAGGTATGTAAACACAGATGTTTCTTAGACACCGTAAAGTCAACATGTTCCAAACTGAATTCATCTTCCTTCTTCACCAGATCGGCTTCTCTTCTGTATCCCAAACTTGAGTAATGGCTTAACATCCAGTCACTGTTAAAGCCAGAATTCCAGGAGTCATCTTAGACTTGTTCCTCTTTGTCCCTCACTCTGCCCTGCAGTGTGCCAATTTACCAAGAGACTAAAAAATTCTGCTTATTTTGCTTCCCCAAATTTGCTGGTATTCTCTCTTTCCTTTCTAGTCATACAACAATTATTTCCCTTAGGCTCTTAAAGGCTTTTGCCTGGACTACTACAATGCCTCTAGTCCCACTGCCCATAAATCTTTCCACTCTGCAGTCTGTCATCTACCTACAATATAAACTGACTACACCACTATGGAATTTAAAATATTTTATTCACTAATCACCACATTCAGTCCACACTCTTTTGCATTACATATACGGTAGTCCCCCTTATCCATGGGGGATACATTCCAGGACCCTCAGTGGACAACTGAAACCACAGATAGTACTGAACCATATATGTTTTTTTTCCTATCCTATGATAAAGTGTAATTTATCATATAAATTAGGCACAGTAAGATTAACAATAACTACTAATAAAATAGAATATTTATAATATACTATCATAAAAATGTGAGTGTGTCTCCTTTCCTTTTCTCAAAATATATATCTTATTGTACTGTCTACTCACCTTTTCACTTAAAGGAAGTACTTTACAGGTTCTCTACATATCCGAATTATTGGAATCACTACTCTTGCATTTTGGGGCCATTATCAAGTAAATTAAGGGTTACTTGAACACAAGCACCACAATACTGCAGTAGTCAACCTGATAACTGAGATGGCTCCTAAGTGGCTAATGGGCAGGGAACATATACAGCATGGAGACAACTGGACAAAAGGATGATTCATATCCCAGGTGGGAAGGAGTGGATGGCACAAAATTTCATCACACTACTCAGAATGTCATGCATTTTAAAATTTATGGATTATTTCTGGAATTTTCAGTTTAAAATTTTTGGACTGCAGTTGACCACAGGTAACTGAAATCATGAAAAGTGAAACCATGGTTAAAGGGGTCTACAGTGCCCAGGACTTGGTTCTTTGCCTATCTCTCTGGCCTCATCTCCCATTTTTCCCCACCACAAACTTTATGATGTACACTTTGCTCATGCTATTTCCTCTATTTAGTATGTCCTTTTAATTTTTCTTCATCTTACTTACCTTTACTCAGTTTTCAATAGGTGGGCCTTATTTCCTCTAGAAAGCCATCTATGAACCTCCAGGTTGGGCTATATGTCCCAACTCTGTGCTACCGTAGTACCTTATACATATCCTGATTTTTATCACTTACCTTGCTCGTCACATTAAAATTACACATTTACATGTCTTACTAGACTACAGGCTCCTCAGGAGCAGAAACCTTAACTGTTTCATCTTAAACTTCTCATGGCTTAGCACAAAGCTTGACATATAATAATAGTTCTTACATCTAAACTGAACTGATGCAACTTAGACTTAACCTTGAGTCATGAAGAAACTATCTTCTAAATCCAGTCATTTGTAAGGTTGCTAGTACCATCACTTTTTAATGTAATTTTTAGAGCTAGATGAGTCCTTAAAAGACCGTCTAGTACTATGCCTCTAAGATTGGTATATGAATAAGCAAAGAAATATCTGAAATCACAGGGCCAACATGGTATATCATCCTGGAGTATTAATTTCACCTAAAGATTTTAGGAAAATGATTTTCATTAAAACATATATTTTGGGGTAGCATCAATTTTCAAGCATTAAGAGAGACTTCAGCTTATGCCAGGCTATTCTTAGCTAAGCTTCAAGTTGTGGGAGCACACACTTTATAGTGAGTGGTAGCGTTTGAGAATCACTAATTGACAGTGTTTTATTACTTTACAGTGTAGTTTAGTTCTTGTTCTAGAGCCTTCCATACAAAAATAAACAGCCTCAGTGAGACCAAAGCATAGAAATGATCTCAAAAACAGCCACAAGAGAGAGATTTTTCATCCTGGGCCTGGATTAGGTGTGAAAAGGTGTCTGCCTAATAGGGCAGGTCTTTTGAAATTAGTACATCACTGTGCTTTGTACAAAATATTTCTGATAGTAAATAAAGGTAGGGGAGAGAAAGAGAAACAGCAGAACAGAACAAAGAAAAGGCTTGGATCGAAGTAGGGGCCTGATCGAAGAGAGCGGAAGAAGTGAAGGACAGTACAGGTGAGGTGTGGAACACAAGGAAAGAAAAGACTCCAAATAGAACTGTGGTTAGAGATGGGATAAGATGTAGTGTATTTGGTGATAACCTAAGAAATTATTGTATTTTTAGAAAAATGATATGGGGAGTTTTCATCCCTGGAAATTCTACCTGGAAGCCTGGTAGTTTGAGAACTTCACAGTCTGTTTTCATACAGCTGTTCTTTGAGAATATCAACTTTGAGATTAAGGTAGCATCATCCAAGAGGAAGTGACATAAAAAGATGTAGAAGAAACAGAGGAAACAGCAAAGGGACAAGTAGGAAGGTATCATTTAAAATAGATAATGGGGTCAATTTAATTCAAACAACATTCATCTGGTGCCTATTGTATTGGGCATTGTTCTAGGTGATGCAGGAACAAGCCTGGGCTCCAGCCTTCAAGGAGTTTGCAAGTATTTGAAGGTACCTGGGAAAGAAAAGCCAAAGTAGAAAATTCAGTATCTAATGCCTAGGCTTTCCAATTAAGAAGTCTTTGAAAGTAAACCAGGAATCATTCTTGTAACATACTATCTGGTGATCTAAAACTTTCTTTGCAAGAAGAGTGATGAATCTGCCCCAAGTTTTGATTATCACATGTCAGGCTGCACAAGGGAAAACCATTATGGATTTGGAGTGACAAGGGCAGAAATTCTCTTTCAGATTCTATAAGCTGGACATTCTCTAGAGGTATTAGGAAAATATTTTCCCAATATAGTCTTAAAGAAAAATACTAGCGAATTATTCTTTTCCAACTTAATTAAATCTCCTAACAATGTGTTAAGACAGACACTGCCATGATATAGAGGTTCAAAGGCCTCAATTTATTCTAGATTAATAAGTATTTCATTATAGGTGGGTAATAAATGTTTTGAAAATGGTTATTCCAAAACAATTACTTGTACATGTGCTCACAGGATTTTCATTACCCTAGGATCTCTCTTTTTACTTTTTAATAATAAAAAACTCAGTCTTCAAGGAAGCCTTCTGATAGTCTCTACGTTGCTAATGGAAGAACGATGCATAGAGGGGCACAGGGATGCACAGAAGCACCAGGTACTTCAAAGTAGGCAGAGTCAAGAACAAAGTTCTGATTTTGACTCCTAGACTGCCCCTTAACCTACCTCAAAAACAAAAATCTCTACTATTAAACACATTATATAATTAATAAATCTAAGTTATTAGTGACTTTTTCTCAAACAGGAATAAATGGCTAGAGATGGGGACTTTCTAATGAGAAATTGATTATACTAGAAAGCTGCTGGAGACATAATGATAAGCCACCAAAAAGCCTGCTCTGCCTAATCATTCTGCAATGAAGCTTGCCACTCTATAAGACAAACTCCCAGACTGCATTTTAGTACACCATTCTTAAACATGGACATTTGAACAAAGCTCCAAACATGAAAGGCAGAACCAAAAACAACAGAAAGGCTTTGAAAATATCACATATTATAGTCAGCTGAAGAAAACTTTTAAAATGTAGAAAAAATACAGTTAATATTCTCAGAGAAATATGAGAAGATACTGCATCCATGAAATAAGAACAGGATACTATTAAAAAAAAAAAAAGCAACATTTGGAAGCCCCTCCACCATACCACCCAAACAAAAGCCCTTGGGAATTAAGCATATAATGGTAGAAATGTAAAAATTTAATAGAAGGGTTGGAAGATTTATTAGAACTAAAAGATAAGAGATGTTATTAAAAATAGAAGAGAAAAAATAAGAAAATTAGAGAATGGATCCAAGAGTCCCAACATCTCAATAATTAACATAAGTTTCAGAAAGACAGAACGGAGAAAAGTATGAATAGAAGAAAACCACCCAGAACTGAAGAATATAATTTTTACATTGAGAAGGCCTTAAAGGTACCTACAGTGGTCCTAACCTTTTCGGCACCAGGGACTAGTGCTCCTATGAGAATCTAATGCCTGATGATCTGAGGTCAAGCTGAGTTGGTAACTAGTGCTGGGGAGCAGCTGCAAATACAGATGAAGCTTTGCTGGCTCTCTTATCAGGCCATTCCAGGTAAGAGGCCTGGGGGTTGGAGACCCCTGACCTAGAACAATGACTGAAAAAAAAAACCCAACCCATTATCAACTAACAACATCAGAAATATCAGAACATGAGAAATAAAGAAAAAAAAATCTTACAAACTTTCAGCAATTCAAATGAAATCCAAGGGATCAGAAATCAGAATGGCATCAGCTTTTCAACAGCACTCTAAGAAGGTAGATGAAAATGGAGCAATACTTTCAAAATTGTGAGAGGAAATTATTTCCAGTTAATATCTTCTACTCAGCCAAATGATCAATTAAATGCGAAGGAAGAAAAATGACATCTTGAATGTACGAGATCTCAAAAAGCAATCAAGTCTTGTGGCACTTGAATTTTATATAATTTTGAGAGCTGTCTTTAAGAAAAAAAAATCATAAAATTACAAATACAAAACTGGATATGAAAATGAATATTTATTTAGACTGAGAAAAGTAATCATAACAAATTGGAATCATGGAGGTTTAGGGCTCTTTCTTTTAAAATATCTTTAGAAAATTTACCAGAAATGCTTCTCAGTGGCAACCTGGCTTTTCTTCCCCACCTGACAGTTTGCAGCCCTTACAGGGGCCCACGAGCTTCTTCAGCTCTGGGATAAATCTGCCTCTGCCTCTGCCTCCACGTGCCCTTTCTCAGGAAGCTATGCTCCAACAAAACCAGAGAATGAAAAGGGATGGAATCCAAGAAATGAGAATCTAGTACAATTCACAGGGTGGTAGCCTAGAAGCTCCCAGAATCACGAGGGGGTCAGAGAACAATTAGTCCCTGAGAATGGGGGATATGGAAGGTGGAGCAGGGATTTTTCCGAGAAGACAAAAATCAAATTGGCTATTTACTTGATGTTTAACTCTATTGAGAGGAATTTTATCATCCTGTCAAAGTTTGAGCAAGAATTGATAATGAGTACTCAAAAAACTAAGCAGTTGAAGAAGATAAAGCAATATACTAACTCCAGGGGATAGAAAAAGGTTGTACAAGAAAGGAAGTGTAAAAATCATGGTTTATCACAAGGCTTAGTTGTGAATAATATTTGCGTAGTCATAATAATGTAAACACTAAACATTGCTATGTCATAAAAAATTAGGATGTAACTATTGGGACCTTTCCAGAAAGGAAAGTGAATGTGAGATAAAATAATAGGTGTATGAGGGAGCAAAATTCTCTTCCTTCAAAATAGAAAGTCAATAAGTATTACCTAGAACTGGGAAAAGAAAAAGAAATAGCTAGTAGCATTATTTGGGAATATGGTGATAAAAATGAAAACAAATAAACAACAAAAAAAACCAGCCCAAAGCATTGAACATAGTTGCCTCTGAGAGGCAGCTCAATACAGACTCTAGAAAAGACCTTAGAACTTATGACTTTTAAGACTATACATTTATTATGTTGACCAAAATGGAAAATTAAAAAAGAAAGTGATATCCTCAAAGGAAGTGATAGGGAAATAAAATGAAGGTGCCCCTGCTAAACCACCCCAAATTCAGTGTTTTTCAAGCTGTAATCCTGCAACCACCCACATTTCAATTACCCAGAGTGCCAGTTAATTATTCAGATTTATAGACCCATCTCAGGCCTAAATTATCAGCATTTCTTGAGGAGGGCCTCGGATTCTATGATTTTAAAAAGGTCCCTTAGATCCACAGCATTATCTATTGCTTTTTTAGTAAACCAAAGAATAAAACAAACAAATAAATAACTCCACAACCTATGTAGGGACAAAGGGGCAATGACTCCTCAAATATACTAGGGTAGACTCTGCTAGTTGTCTACCCAATCAACATCCACCCTCCCTTTCCTCCTTATTAACAAAATCCTTATTTTGTTGTATTGGCAATGTATCCAACTAAAACACTAAATTCTCTAATGCTCCCTTATAGTTAGGAGTGGTTATGTGACATAGTTCTTATATGAATAAGATAAAAGAAGTTGCCTGGGTGGGGCTTTCAGGAAAGATATTATTATTTAAAAAAGGACAGACTCAGCTGGTATATGCCTTCTGCCCTCTTGATAGGCACAGAAAAGATGGTCGTCTTTCAATGAGGACCAAAGCTGCATGCTAAGGATGGTGGTGCAGGGAGACAGAAGGAGCCTGGACTTCTCACTTCCAGACATCTAGTTTTTTGAGAAAAACAAACTCCGTACTTATTAAGTCACTGGAGTAGAGTTTTCTGTTACTGTAGCTGAATGAAGTCCAAGTGACATCTCACACTTGTTCAAATGTTTGTTTGATAGATACTGAATATATTCCATTGAGTGTCTACTATGGGTACTGTGCTAAGAATAACACAATGGGCCATACAAATAAGGCCCTTTCCCTCATGGAACATGGAATAGAGTGGAAGAATCTATAGGATTCAGGGAGGCTATGGTTTGCTGTCACAGACCCCAAAGCAATAGAATCAGTCTAACCAAACTTTATGTATGTAGGAAATCCTCAAGGGATCACATGCCTGAAGGAGCAGTAGTCTGAACATTGGGAGACCTAGGTTTTAGCTGTAATTCTTCAGCAAAGTAGATTTGGGGAAGCAACATGGGGTACTTGCTTAATTTTTCTTGAATCCAATTTTCTTCTTTGGATAATTTTTAAGGCTATCCTCAGCTCTAAAATATAAATATTTTTGTGATTACATTGAACAAAGGTGGGCATGAAATATACCAAACAAGAATGTCTCTAAATTTAGATTCTAAGAGTTCAAGTCAGAGAATATATTAAAAAAATGTGCAGGAAAAACAAATCATAACTCCTCATCCTGAAATTAAACAGAACCACTCAGGTGAAAGCTGTGGTATTATGGAAGAAGTTCTGGTTTGAGTCCTGGCTGCCATTTAACAGATGGGTAAGACCAGGCCAGATGCTCAGTATCTCTAAGTTTCAGTTTCCACATTTATGAAATAGGCTATTACTCTTCCCTCAGGGTGCTGCTTATAGAAATCATCTTGCACTCTGTAAAGTTCCCTTATGATCTAATACCAGCAAGATATTGATAAAGGCTTACAATATCTAAATCCTGCAAGGGAAATATATGAGCATGCTTTGATATTTTCAGTTTAATTCTTCACTCAACACAAAAGGCTGATAGATCTTTTATGTTTCCTTCTCTTTTTGACTCATTTTATTTTTACACAAGAGAACAGACAAGAGAAACAAAAACAGCTAAAATTCAAATAATCTCTGTTTGTTTCTAGCCCCAGTAAATATTTGAGGTAGAGGGTGGGCAGTTAAAAGGGAAGCTGAGTTCAAGTGAAGTGTGCAGATTACAGCACTTACCTGTGCCTCTAATTGTTCATATTCAGTATTGTGAAGTATTGTGAATAATCTAGTTTTTGTTTTATGACCTGTCTATAGAAACAAGTATAGATATGAACTCTGTCTATATATGCACTCATTAACTGATGACACAGTAGTGACTTTAGTTCTTGTACCCACAATTATAAAAAGTTTTGCAATAACAGGAACTTTGGCTATGGGAGTGGCTCTACACATGGTAAAACTGCCCTTATCCATTTCAACCAGCAGATGTGTATGAGGAAAAGAGACAATCCTTTGATTATAGCCAACATAGGCAACACCTGTACTTTGACCAATTAAGCCGATGTTAACTTGAACATGGTGGGAAGATAAGAAAGCAGAAGTCTTTTTTTTTCTCTTTGCTCCCTCTCTCCCCAGCGCTTGCCAAATCCAATCTCAAAGTGCTATTTGTTAAGATTAGGCAAGAGACATAACCAAGAATATTGGGGAAGACACCAAATAGAAAAACTGGTGCCAAATGTGAGATTCAATAGCTTCACCTAGGCCATCTCAACCAACAGCCACCAAATGGGTGAGGGAAGAATCCACAGGATATAAGGAAAATCACAAAGTATGAAATAAATAAGTGATGGTACTGTTTCCACCTTCTATGGAAGAAGTGAGAGGAAATCAAAGCTCTTTAAAAAGGGAATTGAATGCTTAGTTCCCAAAATACCAGAACAAATAGTGCACCACCAGAATCACGCCTCACTCTGCTTATGTCTGGCACTCTCCCCTTGTGAAACTAAAGGACCATATTCAATAAAGCCTTCACATCAATTCCATATCTTTTCTAGAAACTCTAGGAACAGAGAGTAATTACATTATTATGAAGCCAACAAATGCTCAGTCACGAAGAACTCAGTCTGAAGTGGGACTGGCTCCATATTTCACAGTGTATCATGATTCTCCCCTACACTGTTGCATACCTGGTTAAAAACAGCACGTGTTTCTTATGAACACTAAGTCATACTACCTATTAAAATGATTGCAAAAATACAGATAAAATTCTTAAGCCATTTTATGAGCCAGACAGAGCAGTGGGTGGGGAAAATGAGAAGAGATGAGGGCAGCAATGGCAGACACAGAAACATGGCAGAAGAGAAAGTGAAGGAAATGGGCATTTCTGTGAATTTTAGGAGAGGTGCCTGCCTAAATTTTCACACGATCTATTTCATAATGCCATGGGTTTCCTTTGCTAAAATACAAATCTTTCTTACATCTAGGGCTGGGTCCTATCTCCAGAGGTTATCTCTCTGGATTCAGACAGGGTCACCTAAACCTATTTTTAGGTCTCACGTAAACCTCTCCAACCATTGCTAACCTCACCCCTTAGCTTCTGACATCCTGGCCTATTAGCGGAAGTGGAATAAGGGCTCCGGGGATTTAATCAACCATTCTCCTCTTACTATTAGATTCCAGCTTCTTGGCCTAAAGTCAGCATCTGGTTGGTGCATTTGTGGATGGGAACTAACAATGAGAGACAGTAGGACTGTAAGTGCCCACAGCCACGTGGAGCCCACTGAAAGCTGTACTGGGCCAGACATGAGCCATCACCGCCTGGTTGTCCTCTAATCCTCAGGGTGGAATGGAAAGGAGGGGCTTCACACTTCAAAGCTTCCCTCACCCAGCAACATGGGCGACCCAACTGGCCATGGATGCAGCAAATTGATTCTAGGTCGCAGGCGTTCGGACAGAGGGTCGCGGGCACGGTGGTTGCTTCCCCAACCCTGAGTCCTCCAGCTCCTCCCTCTCCTGTCCCGTCTGGGCCCCGTCCCTGTCCCATCCCTCTCTCGGTTCAAGTCCCCTCTGCGTCCGAGGCCCCTGCCCACAGAGTACATCTCACCTGCGCTGAGCGCCTCCGAGCCGTCCGCTGGCCACTAGCCGTCCGAGTGCCGCCGCCACAGAGCAGGTGCGAGCGAGCGCCCCGCCCGCCTGGGCTGAGCCACTAGCCGGCCCTCCCCGGCCCGCCCGTCTCCGCCCCTGAGGGCTGGGCCTCCTTTCTCAAAGCCCTCACTTTCTTCCTTATCCCCGACCTTCAGCTGAGGTATTCCCGGGCCCCTAGACACTCCCTAAAGTGTATGCTCCAGCAGGGTCCCGACACTGAGCACCGGAGCGGACTGTGACCGACTGTGATCTATAATATGAAGCAATTACAGAGCCTGGGAGGCAGGGAGGACTCAGAATTCTTAAGGAAGACTGTCATATCCTGGACCAGAATCCAGTTTTGTGGCTTAACCTGGGTGTTAACAAGGGTTCCTCCCTCGCTCCCTCGCTCCCTCGCTCCTCTTCTCCGTCCTTCCTTCTGCTTCCTTCCTCTCTTCTCCGTCCTTCCTTCTGCTCCTTCCTCTCCTCCAACCCTTCCTTTTCCTTCCTTCCTTCCTTCCTTCCTTCCTTCCTTCCTTCTTCCTTCCTTCCTTCCTTCCTTCCTTCCTTCCTTCCTTCCTCTCTTCCTTCCTCTCTTCCTTCCTCTCTTCCTTCCCTGTCACATGCCAGATAGGCATAGTTCTAGGTGCTGGAGTTAGAGCCACAAAGGAAAAGGAAATAAAGTCTCTGCCTTGAAAGAGCTGCTTTCTACTAAGGAATGCATGATATTCTTTGTAGCATCATGTGGTCTCAATGCTCTCATCTGTAAGTTAAGGGCTGGACTAGTTGAATAGTTTCCCATCCTATTTTTTGCTCATAATCCCCTGTGGAAGTTGAAAGAATGCAAGAGCTAAGGCTGCATCTCAAACCTACTGACCAGAATCTGGGGAGGAGTGCTGGCAGAGGTGGTGGAGAACCTCCCTTCCAGATCTCTAAGATGCCTTCCAACTTATCCATTGTTGAGGGCGCTGGAAACCAAGAAAGTCTTCCTGGAAGAGATGCTGTATTTTAGGTTTTAGAGAAAGGCAAAGGTTATACACCAGCAGGGTGGAAGGGGAGGGGATCCCAAGTGTAGTTTCTTTTGATCAAATAGCTTTTCTTTTCTATGAAGTCAAAGGAAGGTACTTTTGAGGGTAAGGCATAAACCTGAATGATTTTTTCCTCTATAAAGGAGTGAATGAGGCCCTGTGGAAGTTGATAATTGTAGAGGGGTGCAGCTGTTAGCTAATGGAGCCACATACTTCAGATGGATAATGTGCCAGAGCCAGAGCTGGGAGAGCAACTTTTTAATTTCCTATCAACTTGGGAATTTATTTAACCACGAGGCCTCATCATGGCATTTGCTCACACATATTCATCTTTGAATGAATGATAAGATGGAGTCCTGGATGTCTGTTACCCTGGAAGATTCTGTTCCTATTCATTAGATCCCTGACATTTTCAAGCTTTCCCTTAAGTAAAGTTTTCTTTTCCTCTGAGGCTGTGAAGATGAAACAAATGTGTGACCCGTTAGTTGTAGTTACTGGCGGGTAGAGAAGCTTCTTTCTTTCTTTCTTTAATTAATCAATCAATTAATTAATTAATTTTTGCTTTTTAATTTTATTAACATTTTTTTGATACAGAATTTACTCCTGGGCCATAAGTTTTTGTTTCTTAATTTTCTTCTGGGATATCTTTTTCTTCTGTGCAAGCTTCTCTTCTGGTTTAGGAACAATCTTCTCTTTTTCAGTAGAGATCATCTCAGTGTGGCAGGGAGAGCTCATGTAGGGGTTAATTCGCCCATGAGCTTTGTAAGTTCTGTGCCTCATCTTGGGAGCTTTGTTCACCTGGATGTTCTCAGTGACTAGAGAGTCTACATCTAAACCTTTAAGTTCAGCTTTACTCTCTGCATTTTCAAGAACGTGAGTGAAAATTCAGCACTTTTTTGAGCCACAAACCCTGTGTCCAGCCCCACTGTTTGGCCTGAGTATACCTACCAACTCCACCATTGTAACCATGGAATGGCATACATTGCTTCTGTAAAGTGATATCCTTCATATAGTTCTTGGATATGCATACCCTTAATGGCCTGGGAAGTTTCACAACTGTTCTTACAGTAAACATGAAGATTTGAACCTCTCGATTTGCATGATGTTGCAGGATATTCTGGGTCAAGTGACAGTGAACCATTTTCGGAGGTCACCTCAGACCGCTTATGGGAAAAATGACGCTCCTTTTTTATTATTATTTTTGTTTTTCAATGATAGTTGACATTCAATAGTATTTTATATTAGTTTTAGGTGAACAGCACAGTGCATAGACATTTATATAATTTACGATTAGTACCCACCTGGCTCCATACATAGTTATTACAATATTGTCGACTGTATTCCTTATGCTGTACTTTACAACCCCATGACTATTGTTAATTACCAGTTTGTACCTCTTAACCCTTTTGCCATTTTCACCCAGTCCCCCTACCCTCCTCCCATCTAGCAATCATTAATTTGTTCTCTGTATCTACAAGTCTGTTTCTGTTTGTTCATTTATTTTGTTTTTCAGATTCCACACATAAATAAGATCATATGGCATTTGTCTTTCTCTATCTGACTTATTTTACTTAGCATAATGTTCTCTAGGTCCATCCATTTTGTTGTAAATGGTAAGATTTCATTATTGTTTATGGCTGAGTAATATTCCATTGTATAGAAGTACCACATCTTCTTTAAATTCCACTACTGGGTATTTACCAAAAAAAAAAAACAACAACAACCCAAAACACTAATTCAAAAAGATATATGCACCCCTACATTCACTGCAGCACTATTTATAATAGCCAAGATATGGAAGCAACACAAGTGCCCATCAAGAGTGATGCTTCTTAACATTGAAAAATTGGAAGTAAGAAAATTATCTCTGCCTCAAATTATAATATCCAAGTGCCAGTTTTCACAAAATAAGTTTAACCGTCTTTAACTTGATCTGTAAAAATAACTTAAACCAAATAGCTTAAATCAAACAGTTAACAAAAGATAAATTTCTAGTATGTCAATAACTATAAATTGACATAGTAAGAACAGCTAACAACTATTATAAAGCTATTTTAATATAATATTGGAGCCGATTGGTGTCTAGAAATATCCAATTATTTGTGGGTCTTAATAAACACAAGGATGAAATTTTAATTCAATGGAAAATGGTTTATTTTATAAATATAGCTGACATAATTGACTATTCTTTTGGAAGATCTTGTCATAGAATTGCTTATTATCCAATCTTTCCTTGGCCACTATGGTACTAATTGGGCACATGGCCACTCAGAATGAGTATGAGTTTTCCCAGCCTCCCTTTTAACTAGGATGGGTTACATGACTAATATCAAGACAATAAGATATGAGTGGAAGTGGTACAGTTTCCTTTTAGGTGGAGTCCTGAAAGAAAATGGGTGTGCCCATCTTCTCACCTCTCCTGTTGACTGGAATGAGGACATGGCAGTGAGCCGTCTTGGACTATGAAAATGAATGGTGGAGTAAGAGGATAAAAAGAGGCTGGCTTCTTGGATAATCTCATGCAGTAGTATCCATACCAGTTTTGGAATGCGCATCTTCATTCAGACTGTTATGTAGAAGAGGGATTAAATTATATCCTATACAAGTCATAGCTATTGGAGATTTTTGTTTTATGCAGCCAAGTCCATAACCTAACTACTGCAGAACATCTGCCTTCCTGCTTTTTTTGTTTATGTGCAAACAAAAATTAAAAGTAGATTGAAGAAAGATCTATATATACTATTTACTTTGCCCAGTAATCACAGTTTGGAGACTCCAGTATACAAAACTAGTACATCATAAGAACCTAAAAATTTTGACTGCAGCATTATTTATAATAGCAAATGTTTGTCAATATGGGAGTAGTTAAATATAGTATAGCATGCCATTCCTATGATATATCGTACAGTTATTAAAAGGGATGAATTAGATTTATATATATTGACCAGGAACATAGTCATGACATATTGGTAAAGTTAAAAAGTTTGCAGAGTAGTGAGGGATTTTTGTTTTTCTTTTTGGTGGTAAAATATAGATAACATAAAACCATTTAACATAAAAATTACTATTTTAATAATTTTTAATTATACACTACAGTGGCATTAAGCACATTCACATCATTGTGCAACCATAACCATGTCTAACTCCAGAACTTTTTCATTATCTTACACTGCAACTCTATACCCATAAATCAGTAATTGCCCATTCCTCACTCCCCCAGCCCTTGGTAACCACTGTTCTGTATTTTATGTCTATAAATTTGGCTACTCAAAGTATCTCATATAAGTGGAATCATATAGTACTTATCTTTTCATGTCTGGCTTAATTTACTTAGCATAACGTTTTAAAATTTCACCCATGTTGTAGCATGTATCAGAATTTCACCCTTTTAAAGCCAAATAATACTCCATTGTATGTATGTATTACACTTTCCATTCATCCATTCATCTGTTGTTGAATGTCAAAGGTTGTTTCCACCTTTGGCTACTGTGAATGATGCTGCTGTAAACCTCGGTTTTTGCTTTCAGTTCTTTGGTGTATATACCCAGAAGTGGAACTGCTGAATCAAATGGTAATTCTATGTTTAAGGTTTTGAAGAAATGCCACAGCAACCGCACCATTTTACATTCCCACCAGCAGTGCACAAGGATTCTAATTTCTCCACATCCATGCTTAGACTTGTTTTCTGCTTTTTGATAGTAGACATCCTAATGAGTGTGGTTTTGACTTGCATTTCCCTAATGATTAGTGCTATTAAATATCTTTTCATCTGCTTATTGGCCATTTACATATCCTCTCTGAGAAAAGTCTATTCAAATACTTTGCCTATTTTTAATTGGGTATATTATTTTTTGTTGTTGTTGTTGTTGTTTTAGGAGTTCTCTACATATTCTGGATATTAGATATGTGACTTGTAAATATTTTCTTCCATTCTGTGGGTTGTCTTTTTACTCTTTTGATAGTATCCTTCAATGCACAAAGTTTTAATTTTGATAAAGTCCAATTTGCTATTTTTGCTTTTGTTGTCTGTGCTCTTGATGTCATATCCAAGAAATCAATGTCTAATCCAACATCATAAAGATTTCCACCTAAGAGTTTTATAGTTTTAGCTCTTATGTTTAGACCTTTTTTCCATTTCGAGTTAATTTTTATATATGGCATGTGGTAATGATCCAACTTTATTCTTTTGCATATGGATACCCAGTTTTCCCAGCAACATTTGTCGAAAAGACTGTCCTTTCTCCATTGACTAGTCTTGGCACTCTTGTCAAAGATCACTTGGCCAAATATGCAAGGGATTATTTCTGGGATCTCTGTTCTATTACAATGGTCTGTATGCCTGTCTTTATACCAGTAACATGCTGTTTTGATTACTGTAGATTTGCAGTAAATTTTGAAATTAGGAAGTATGAGTCTTCCAAATTTATTTTCCATTTTCAAGATTGTTTTGGCTATTTGGGGCCTTTTGAGATTCCATATAAATTTTAGAATAAATTTTCTATTTCTTCAGAAAACATCTTTGGGATATTGATAGTGATAGCATTGACTCCGTAGATTGCTTTGAGTAGTATTAACATATATTTTTAAATTAAGTTTATTGGGGTAACATTGTTTAATACAATTATTTAATTTTCAGATGTACATTATAATTGACATCTGTATATTCTATTGTGTGTTTACCACACAAAAGTCCAGTTTCCTTCAGCTATCATATATTTCCCTACGCTATGACCTCCTCCTGCCCCACCCCCTGTCCTCTGGTAATTGGACATAGCGTAGGGAAAGGGTGATATTCTGCCCCACCCCCTGTCCCTCTGGGAAAATTGACATCTGTATATTCTATTGTGTGTTTACCACACAAAAGTCCAGTTTCCTTCAGCTATCACCCTTTCCCTACGCTATGACCTCCTCTTGCCCCACCCCCTGTCCTCTGGTAACAACTAGTCTATAGTCCATGTCCATGAGCAACTGTTTGTTTGTCCTGTTCATTTGTTGCTTTTAGGTTTATATCTCACATATAAATGATATCATGTGATTTTCAGCCTTTTCTGTTTGGCTTATTTCGCTTAGCATGATCATCTCTAGGTCCACCCATGTTGTCACAAATGGCAGTATTTCATCTCTTCTTATGGCTGAGTAATATTCCATTACATATATGTACATATGTACTACAGCTTCTTTTATCCAGTCATCTATCATAGGACACTTTGGTTGCTTCCATGTGCTGGCCACTGTGAATAATGCTGCTATGATCATTGGCGTGCGATTATCTTTACGGATATGAGTTTTCAAGTCCTTGAGGTAAATACCCAGTAAAGAGATTGCTGGATCATATGGTAGATCAATTCTTAGTTTTTTGAGGAACCTCCATACTGTTTTCCATAGTGGCTGTACCAATTTTCAGTCCCACTAGCAGTGTATTAGGGTTCCTATTTCTCCACATCCTCTCCAGCATTTGTTATTGCTTGTCCTGTTGATTATAGCTATTCTAACAGGTGTGAGATAGTATCTCATTGTGGTTTTGATTTGCATTTCCCTAATAGCTAGTGATATTGAGCATCTTTTCATATGTTTCTTGGCCATTTGTATGTCCTCTAGGGAGAAGTGTCTGTTCAGATCCTTTGCCCATTTTTTGATTGAATCATTTGTTTTGTTGTTGTTGTTGTTGTTATTATTGGGTTGTATGAATTCTTTGTATATTTTGGATATTAGGCCCTTATCGAAAGTGTGGCTTACAAATATATTTTCCCATTAAGATGGTTGCCTCTTTACCTTGTTGATGGTTTCTTTTACTGTGCAGAAGCTTTTTAGTTTGATGTAATCCAATTCATTTATTTTAGCTTTTACTTCCTTTGCCTTTGAGGTCAAATTCATAAAATCCTCTTTAAGTCCAAGTTCCTTGAGTTTCATTCTTATGTTTTCTTCTATGCATATTATTGTTTCAGGTCTTATATTTAGGTCCTTAATCCATTTTGAGTTAATTTTGGTGTGTGGTGACAGACAACAGTTTAGTTTCATTCTTTTACACGTGACTTTCCAGTTTTCCCAGCACCATTTATTGAAGAGGCTTTCCTTTTTCTACTGTATGTTTTCGGTTTTTTATGTATGCTTTTGGGCGAAAATTATTTGCCCATATAAATATGGGTTTATTTCTGGACTCTTGATTCTGTTCCACTGGTCCATGTGTCTGTTTTTCTGCCCATACCATAGCGTTTTGATTACTGTCACTTTGTAGTATAATTTGAAGTCAGGCAGAGTGATGCCTCCAGCCTCATTCTTTTTTCTCAGGATAGCTCTGGCAATTCGGGGTCTTTATGCTTCCATACAAATCTGATTTTTTGTCTATTTCTTTAAAAAATGCTGATGAGATTTTGATGGGGATTGCATTAAATCTGTTTAATGCTTTGGGTAATATGGCCCTTTTAACTATGTTGATTCTTCCAATCCAAGAACACGGGATATCTTTCCATTCCTTTGTATCTTCTTTGATTTCTTTTAATAGGGTCTTGCAGTTTTCATTGTATAGGGGCTTCACATGTTTTGTTAAATTTATTCCTAGGTATTTTATTCTTTTTGTTGCAATTGTGAAAGGAATTATTTCCTCCACTTTTTTTCTGACACTTCATTTCTAGAGTATAGGAATGCTATGGATTTTTGAACATTCATTTTGTATCCAGAAATTTTACTGTATTTGCTTATTGTTTCTAGTAGTGTTCTTGTGGAGTCTTTAGGGTTTTCTATGTAGAGAATCATGTCATCTGCAAATAGTGACAGTTTGACTTCTTTGTTTCCTACTTGGATGTATTTTACATCTTTTTCTTGTCTGATTGCACTTGCTAGGACCTCCAATGTTATATTAAATAGCAGTGGCGATAGTGGACAGCCTTGCCTTGTTCCTGATCTTAGAGGGAAGGTTTTTAGTTTTTCACCATTAAGTATAATGTTGACTGAATGTTTGTCATATATGGCCTTTATTATGTTAAGCTACTTTCCTTCTATATCGATTTTGTTAAGTGTTTTGATCATAAATGGATGCTGTATCTTGTTGAAGGCTTTTTCTGCATCTATTAATATGATCGTATGATTCTTATTTTTTAATTTGTTTATGTGGTGTATCACATTAATTGATTTGCATATATTGAACCATCCCTGTGCCCCTTGGATGAAGCCCACTTGACCATGGTGTATAATCTTTTTAATATATTGCTGTATTCAGTTCACTAGTATCTTATTTAGGATTTTTGCATCTGTGTTCATGAGAGATATTGGTCTGTAGTTTTCTTTTTTTGCATTATCGTTACCAGATTTTGGCATCAGAGTAATACTGGCCACATAAAATGAGTTGGGAGGTATTGCCTCCTCTTCGATTTTTTGGAAGAGTTTGAGGAGAACAGGTATTAAATCTTCATTGAATGCTTAGAATTCACTGGTGAAGCCTTCTGGTCCTGGACTTTTACTTTTGGGGATATTTTTGATGATTGTTTCAATTTCCATAGTGCTGAATAGTCTATTTAGATTTTCCAGTTCTTCTTGATTCAGTCTAGGAAGGTATTTTTCTAAGTACTGGTCCATTTCTTCTAGGTTATTAAATTTGGTGTTATATGCTTTTTCATAGTATTCTTGTATGATCCTTTGTATTTCTGTGGTGTCTCATAATTTCCCCCCTTTCTTCCCTGATTTTGTGTATTTGTGTCTTTTCTCTTTTATCTTTAGTGAGTCTATCCAGGTGTTTGTCAATTTTGTTAACCTTAAAGAACCATGAGCTGGAATTGCTGACACTGCTCAAGCAGTCATTATGAGTGCCTCGTTAGTGCTACCTCGTGACCTCTACTGAAACTATGGGTAGGAAGCGTGTCCTTATTGCCACTAGGTGGTGGTGAATGTCTGCCCTGACTCCACTGCACTGGGGAGAGGGTGGACCTCCTCATTACTGCTGGGTGGAGGATGGAAGTCCAGTTTCCCCAAACTCGATTGACACCCAGGAGTAGAGGACTGACTTCCTGAGTAGCCAGCAGGGATGGAAGCCTGACTTCCTATTCCCACTTCTCTGAAACCACCAGGAGCTGTCCAGCGACCCCTGCCAGGAGGGGGTTGTAATGCCTCATTACAGCCTAAAGAAGGTGGAAGTGGAGACTCTAAATGTGATCTTTCCTGGTGTGGGTGGGTGATTGATTTAAACAAAGCATCTCTGGTTGCTTCTTTGTGCCTGGGCTTGACTGCCTGACTGTGTGATATGGATGAGAAGCATGACAGTCACCTGGCTTTCGCAAAAGGAGGCCAGACAGTCTCCTTGTCTGAGAACAATGCGGAGAAGGACCAGAAGGCAGAAACAGTGCTTGCAATCTGAATTAAATATTCCATAAGTACCTGTTAATGAGGGAACTGAACGATACGTGCTGGCAAGTGAGCAGAGGACAGTTGCTGTGAGCATGAGCTTCGAAATCAGATAGCCCTGGGTGCACACTCTAGCTCTGCCACTAATTGGCTATGTGACCCCGGAGAAGTTGTTGCACCTCTCTGAACCTCAAGAATAAAAATAACAATTGTTCATTTTACATGTTTTGATTCCCTCTATGTGCAAATAATTGCTATTATTTTTATTGCTACTCAGAATGTATTTAGTCACTTCTCTTTTGGTCATCTTAAGATCTCTATGGGGGGATACTGTGGCAGATTGCAAAAATGGTCATAAATTATTTCTTTCACCTAGCCATGGCCTGTGGTGTTGCCCTGATTCAGCCTTGATCATGTGACTTGCTCTGGCCACTAGGATGTTAGTAAAAATGAAGCTTGTGGAAATGTGCGCTTGTGAATGTGAAAAGTGCTTGTGTGTGGAGCTTGCTCACTCTTGCTGCACTCAGGTCCCAGCTGCCACGTGAACAAACCCAGGCTGGCCTACTGGATGATTACAGTCCCAGGGCCTAGTCATACCTCATCACTGCAGCCAGGAGCCACCAACCCCTAGACACATGAGAGAGCCATCCTAGCCCATAAGCCGACTGCCAGCTGATTCAAGATAGGAAAGGGACCCCACAGCTGAGCCCAGTGCCCAATAGGGTGAACTCAGTAAGTGTTGTTGTACTAAGCCACTACACCTTGGGATGGTTTGTTATAAGCAATAGAATACTGGCACAAAGATGCAGATGGGGGAGTCCAACTTCCATTTCTGCAACTCATATCAACTCAGTTATGACCCTCAATAAAATGGGGTCAAACATCTCCCCTGAGTGTTCCTGTGATAGTTAGATATTGTGAAGCAGGAGCAGTCAGTAGGAGCTCTGTAACTTTGTTTCCTTGGCACATGGGAGAGATGTATGGACCAGGAACTGTAATCATAATACCACGTTGGAGCCCACCTCCACAGGAAGGAGGTCTTTTCTGTGAGTTTTAGAGTTTGTTGTGGGAGTCTGCTCTGGCTCTCGGGGCCTGCAGCTCAACAGTCCACAAAATGAGATCCAGTTTCTTCAGCAATCTGAGCACTTACTGTATGCCTGGCACTGATGGAGTGGAAGAAACAGGAGGTATTCCTCCTCCTAATAGGTCCCCATAGGTCACAGAAACCCATTTATGAAAGCCTTTTTTGAAGGATATTGAATTTCCTCTTTGCATAACTCGTGGATTCTTTGCTTCACTCTCAGCTCTTGTGTCCCTGTGTCTCTCCTTTGCAGCCTAACGGGCAGCATCCACCACTAGGCGGCATGGGTGCACCACCGATAACACCGTGTTTGCCAAATGGAGTGAACGCACAACCCATTCAGTCAGGGCCCACAAAATTCTGACAGAAAGGTATAGAAGTGTAGTTCCAGTTTCCTGCCTAGAAAGCATGACTGCCCCTGACTATTGTAGTCATAGCCCCGTCCTGCGACTACAGCCTCAGGTAGGAAAAAAAAATGTCGTAGTGACATGGGGAAGAATGAAAACTATATATTCATAGTGTCGTTTTCCTGTGATGGGAAGAATGGCAGAGTCATGCCAACTGCTTCCTCCAACCCCTCACCCACGCATCCACCAGAAAAGCAGTAGAGTTTGTCTGGAGGATGGGACCTCAAGGTGGGTGTGCACAAACACTCGTGAAGGCTTATAAGCAATTGCACCCATCATGCCTATACCTCCAGCCTTTTGAGATAATCAATCTGTTCCAATTCTCAGTCAAACCATCGCTCTGAGGATGAGCGTGTGTTTCTTGGTATAAGGGACACTCCTGGGGCTTGCACCATAGAGAGTGTTTCCTTTCAGCTTCCTGCACATGTTTCTGGCTCGTTCTGGAGAGGTGAGGTGGGAAGCACGTTGAACCACAATTCTTGCCTCCACTCCTCACCCAAATCCCAAATCCTGGGACTCGGAATAAGACCTGCACTTGCCTCCATCTGAGAGAAGCTCGTGTCCAGCTGCCCCCGAGACCCTGAATGGCCATCAGGAGTTCCAGAGGATTGTGTGAAGAGGCTGTGTGCCTGCTTCACATATTCATTCCCATGACCTCAGAGACCTGGTCTCCTGGGACTGACCAGATTGGGAAAGGGCCTCTGAGCTGCGGGGGGCCACTGCTCCCCTGAGAACACACTGTTCCCATTAGTAGAGCTGCCCCTGTCCCCCCACCTCCGTCATTCCCATCCTGTGACCTTTCCTTAGGCTGGCACAGGGTCCCCGCCCTTTCAGGCCTTCCAGGACACCTGGCCAACCCTGGCAGGTACTGTGTATTTATGTGATTTATGTGGCCACGCCTACTGTATAAACCCCATGACTTCACCTACAGACCTAGAAACTTTGAGACTTTACCTTAGATTTCATGTTGATCCTCTCTAAGGGCCTAAAAAAATTATGAGTCTGTGGTGAGGACTACATATCGCCCAATTAAGGTCATATTAGGCACAGGACAGTCACTTGTTACGTGGAGTTGGGTGTTACTTTCTCCCACAGAACTCAGCGCAACCCAGACTCATGACAGGGGCTCTTTGGGTCTCGATGGGCTGATTTCTTATCCATTGATTGATTAGTGATGGTGTCAGTAAACCCATGATCATTTCTTTAATGTTCCCATATTGGAGAACCATATAGTTGGTAGAGGTGGATAAGGAGAAAGGAAATGGACTCTATTGAGGAGAGAGAAAAGAGGAAGGGAAGTTGTGAGGGACATAAGGCGATGTCCTGCATAGTCTGTCATGGAAACTGTGACTGCCATCTTAGAGGAACAAGGTGACACAGGCATGGTTTCCTGGTCACGCTTATAGAATTTGAAGGCTGACAGAGGCTCCACAGACCTGAGAGCCACTCTTCATTGCAGAGGTGAATTGATCAAGGCCCTGGGGAGGAGCATAGAGATGAAGACAGAGTGTGTCTTAAGTTCAGGCTTTGTTTATCCTGTTGGGAACAGGAGCGCTGAGTTCTCACTTTGATTGTTAACTCTCCACTTTACATTCCGACGGCCACCTCAACATCATTACTGCCCTTGTAACCTGAGGAATGTTTTGTGCATTTTGAAGACTCCCACACGGAGAACATCTACATGCAACTAATTTCCTCTTCTTTTTATTCTTTCTCTTATCTGTCAGCTCTTTTTTGGGACTCTTCCCTAGCCTCTCCTTTTCTCTTTTTTGATTCTCATGCAAAGAGGCCTGGTCTTCTCTAGGTACTTGAGGTCCTAGAATTGTCCATGTCTGTAATATCTCCCTCCAGTTCTTCATGTCCTCTCAGAGCATCACCCAGGCTCCTGACCCCCTTTGCATGTGTTGAGGCACCCTGAGTGGGCCGGGCAGGGAACTGGGCTGGGAGTCAGAAGAGCTGTGCTGGAGTGGCCCTGTGAGGTCTGGTTCTGCCCTGGGCACCCCCCACATCGGGGCTTTTCTACAGTGGATGACTCTGGCCGTGCACAGTTGTTCTCTTCACTGCAACTTTCTAAAATTCCCTAGGAGGTGCTTCGGGAGAAGTAGCAGAGCATACAATTCAGATGGAAGCAGGACTGGAAGAAAAACTGTGACTCAGAAGGCTTAGCATTAAAAGAGTAAGGCAGCAAAGGCACATGTTCTTCATTGCTTCCTAAAATTCTTTTGAGGAGTGGACATTTTATTAAAAACAACCAAACTGAGGAGTCTCCTGGGTTGTGTGTGAACATGCAAAGGAGACAAGAGGATGGTGAAAATCAGCAAAGGCAAGTGAAAAATGTTGTGAGATCATCTTTTGTAAAGAGGATACTCAGGTCGGGGAAGCTTCTAAGGTTGTTGGACCCATCCCTCCACTGCCCCCTTAATCTGGAGGAGAGGGCTCTTGGTTCCTGTAAGGCTATGATGTGAGTAACTTCAGGGTCATAGTGCACATTGTATTTTCTATGAAGGGGCCTCCAGGATGTACTTAAAATATAGTCCTGCAAGACACAACTGTGTACTCCCCATGCCCTCAGGATCAACAGAGAGCATTTCTTAGCTGGAGGTTTATTGCTGGATCCCTTACCCTTGGGTATGATGAGAATGTGGGGGTAGTCTGACCTCCCCAACCTCAGGCCTCCTAGGAAGAGAAAGTGGAGAATAAAGTACCCTGGAGCTCCTTCTCATGCAAGCAAGGCAGCTCACCTTCCTTAGCATTGCAAGCCTGTGAGAGCTTAGTACTCCCAGAATCAAGTAAGGGGCACTGCAGAGTCCAGTCCCAGCTGGGGACCCCTCAGCAGCAGTGGAGCCCTGTGAAGGGCCTGGGGCTAATATCCTATATATATGAGAGATATATATATATATCTCATATATATATATGTAAATCAAGTAAATGACAAAGATACTGAAGGAAACAATGCAATACTTTATTGAACATAGTAAGGGGCGGCATTAAAAATTGCTCGTTTCTTTTCCTTCTTAATTTGTCAAGAAATCAGACAAATATAATTGGTTTAATTATATTTTAAACAGCAGTGTCCTTAATCTTTTCATATTAGAACACATTAAGCCATAAAACTTTTTATTTATTACCACAACATCATGGTTTACCAAATGCAAGGCACAGGCAAAGCATCGGGATGTTAGGAAAAATAAAGTTAGGGGAGAAAGGAAATGCTCTAGGGTTCTGTCCATTTGTACTGTGCTGGTCTCATGAAGGGTCACATTCAGTGTTAGGCTGAGAGAAAGGGTCACCATTGCCACCTGTGTCATCAGACCTGTGTCTCCCAGGCACCAGGGTGGACGGACTCAGCCTTTTCAGCCTGGAGTCCCAGAGTCCCCCTTTCCTCTGCATCACTCTCACTATCCAGGGCACAAGTCACCTGAACGCTTCCCGACCAAGCACCCAAGTTCAGTTGGTCCTGTAAGACATTTGAAGACAATCTGGGTAGAAATAGGACACCCTTCCAAGAGTAGCACCAGGATTCAGTGTCCTGTCAGCTGATTCCTGGGGAAGCCAGGAACCGTGCGCGGTCACTGCTCCAGGGTGTGAGGAGCCTTGTGGGTCCTGCACACCTTCACCAGGGAGTCATCCTCTCTCTGTCTCCTTGCCAGACAAGGGCTGCCAGCATCCATGTCCTCCTTGCAGATCTGGTATCAACATGTGTGCAGGTCAAAAGCTGGAACCTCAGCCTGAGTCTCAGAGGAGATGGAGTTTACACAGTGTCAAGAAGTTTCAGTCAGGCCAAGGAACAGGGTCCTCCTCACTGCTCCTCTCCTGCTTCAGCTCATTTACTGGACGGTTAAGTAGTGTCTCTGTTGCATAGATTTAGAATTTAATTTAGATGTATATTTTATGTTTACTGAAGATTTTTGAACGAAACAATTTAACTACAACTGGTTTCATTTTAAAATTTTTTTAAATATATATATAAAATAAAGCCCATGAATAGAAACACACTCTGAACAAGATACGACTCAATGAATTATTATAGACAATCACCCCAATCACCACAATCAGGTCACCCCTTCTCTCCTATAAAGCTCTCTCAGTATAAATTGAGAAAAATAACAGCAAATTTAGTTCTTTCCACATGTCCATAGGTCAGTGTCTTCTTGGAAATTTTATTTTGTGAAGTCTCTTTTTTATTCCTCTGGAAGAAGGTCATGGGAACAGCAGTATCGGAGATCGTGCCTGATGACGTAGATCCCAGTACATTTATCCCCATGAGTTACATGATTGCATATAAAATCAAGTCTCACTGTTCTTCATGTAACTATAGTACACCATTCTCTTCCATCAGTTATTACAAGGAGGATGATGAGGTTCTAAATTTCTTTAGATTATAGCTTATTTGCTTTTTACTGTTCTTTAGACAAACAGAGGACTTTTCTTTCTTGAAAGCCCAGTAATGTATCATACACCCTGCCATCAGCAAGTGCATATTCAAAAAGCTCAGGGTGTTCTTTTAATATGCAGATATCAAACATTTTCCTCAAGTCTCAACATCTAAGTGATCATCACATAGTCATTAATTTCCTGAGTTCCTTGTTGTCAGGAGGTAGGCTGTTTCTCCACCTTCCTGACTCAGGTTTTGGTGCAATGATAGGAGATCTTGGATCTCCCGGGCCCCTGTATCTGCAGGAAACCCTCCTCGGAGTGAAATCACTGGGCCCATGGGGGTGTGCATGTTAAGTGCTGACACACAAGGCCAAGAGCATTTCAGAAAGGCTGGTGGTTCTGATGCTCAATCAGGCAGTGCATTTGTCACGACAGGAGCTGGGCCGTGCCCGTGCACTCTGCAGAGAGAGTAAGGTCCTTGGTCCCTGAGCACCTCCTGCAGAATATCATCTTGCATCACATCTCCCTCATTCCTGTGTGCCCTTCTGCATCCCTATCCTCTCTCCCTCACTCCAGCTGGTCCCCACTCTTTCCTGCCTGCACTTTTGAAACGTCCCCTGGCTGACTCACTGATTCTACTTGCCTTCCGTTCAGGACCACCAGGTTCTTACTGCATGCGGGACTATCTTCTGGTTTATAGATCCTCCAGACCATGCCACCTTGTTCAACGCCTTCAGTGAATCCATGTGAAGGGTGGACTCTACATCAGTGTAGGTAGACCTGTATTCGACATTCCAAAACTCTCCAGTAAGGTTTCCTAAGTGTTTGTGTTACTTGTCAAACAGGTC